>NC_054402.1:22564293-22864293 GCF_017976425.1 Toxotes jaculatrix | reverse complement strand
TATTGCCCTTATTGCCATGGGGGAGGAGATTGGCTCTGAAATGGCACTGCGAACATTTGGACATCTGGTCAGTAGCACTCACTCACTGTCGTTCCCCTGTTACTGTTTTGTTTTTACCTTAACTTAATACATTTTTGTTCCCACATCTCAAAACTTCTTATTTCCTATTCTTTCCATCTACTTTCCGTTGTGCCGTCCACTATTTCTTCTCAAGGAGGAGAGACGCTTTTTGTCTGGTTATTTTTACTAAACTGTGCTTTCAGACTAAGAACAAAGCATAGAGATTTCTGTGGGTCATTCCATCACTACTCACCCAGAATTCAGAACTTTTCCCAGTTCACATCATGGATTTTCTCAAACACAGATTCATGTTCATAAGACCATGCAAAGTCCCATAAAGTCCTATAACTACTACAAATACTTTTTAGTCACAAATTTTGTTGCTGAATGTTTTACAGTCATCAAATTAATAAAAATAAATAGTTTTTTACCTAAATGACAAATCTTTAATTTTCAGAAATTCACATCTCTACTAGTTTTCACTTTCTTGTAACCAAATTTTGATTCTGTGTACTATTAATATGGTTTGATCACATCTAGAGGTTATTTGGACCTACATAAAAAATACTGAGTGCCACAGATCTTCCTAAATACTGCTTCAGTGCTGTATAAACCACTTTTTAAGAATGATTGTTTTAATTTCCTTGTTCCTTTTTTTATGGAAAGTCTGAATATTCATTGCAGATATATAAAAAATTAAAGATGTTATATTACTCCATCATTTAATATTCTTTTGAAAATAGCAATTTTTTTGTTCTTTCACTGGCTATAATATCACATTCAGTTGTTTTTTTTCATAGGAAGATATTTGTACTATGTTGACTTCAACGCTTTCTCTCTCTGTGTGTGTGATACCTATTGAGCCTGTTTTTCATTGGGTTCAGGTAATTTGCAAATTACAGTCTGTAATGGTTTGCTGCATACTGTTCTGTGTGTCAGGACAAAATATGAATCTTATTTCCATAGTTCAATACACAGTTATTGCTTCATATGGGATTTTGCAAGGTCCCAAGAATTACTACAAGGGAGGAAAGGATGAGAAGGATGAGAAAATCCATGACATGAACTGGGAGGTCCTTAGTGAGTTGGTGTATACTGTGATTTGACAGCTTAAACATTTTTGCTCTTTTCTTGCTCTTTGCATCTTAGCGATGCATTTACACTCTTAAACTCTCTTCATTTTCTCTCTGTTTATTCCATCAGCTGCGCTATGGTGAGCCCACCCTGAGGCGAGCAGTGCCCCTCGCCCTGGCGCTCATTTCAGTGTCCAACCCTCGTCTCAACATCTTGGACACCCTGAGCAAGTTTTCCCATGATGCTGATCCCGAGGTCTCCCACAATTCCATCTTTGCCATGGGCATGGTGGGCAGTGGTAAGTAGGATTCTGGGCATTTCATGGAATAATGTTAATGGCTGCCTTGATGCCGAAGCCCTCAGTATGTCTCTAAATGTTGTTGCTTTCATTCACAGTAGCCTATTTTTAAAAATATAAATAAAAAGCCAGTTTTTGGCACCAGTTATTGTAAGACTTACATGTTTTAGCTTAGTACACTGTTTTGAAATAAAACTGACAAAGCCAAGTTATGTGATGCAATCAGGGAACATGTAAAATTAAGTCTCCATCATTCAACAATAAACTAACATCCATTCAACAAAAAGATGAGGTTGAGTATTTTGAGTGCAAACAAATAACATGCTGTCAAAGTGCTATATCATAATCATTGTCTGATAATATATATATTGTCTGCTTCTGGTGAGCATTAAAGTTTGGTCATGTTACAGCTGCAGGGACGGTTTCCATGTCTTTATTGTAGCTTATTTTACTTAGAGGCTCATTATTCTGAAGCTCCATCCGTCCTCATAAAAATGTATTAAGTGCATTAAATGCTGACCCCACTGAAGCTTTTAGAAACTAGAAATAGCATTAAATACTTGATTGAAGGTGCATGTTACATATTTGCCATTTTCAGTGATGCACAGTGCCGCCTCCTCTGGGAGAGCCTCTAGTGTCAACTTCCTTAACACATTTAACACATTTTTCCATTTCCTCAGGCACAAATAACGCCCGTCTGGCCGCCATGCTGCGGCAGCTGGCGCAGTATCACGCCAAAGACCCTAACAATCTCTTCATGGTCCGGCTGGCTCAGGTGGGTGGCAACACAAAAGGCACTCTGTACCAGACAGTGTGTTTGCGTGACTATTGACTCTCTGCTGTTTGTGCCTCCACAGGGTCTGACTCATTTGGGCAAAGGCACACTGACACTCTGTCCCTACCATAGCGACCGGCAGCTGATGAGCCAGGTTGCTGTGGCCGGGCTGCTCACCGTGCTTGTTTCCTTCCTTGATGTCAAGAACAGTCAGTTTATTTTCCTCCTGCTGCACTCGCCTCTGCCCTCTGCTTCCAAACACTTAACATTGTCCATTATGGTTATGCAATTTGAAGGTTGTATTCATTCGTCATTTCCCTGTGTTAATATTCCCTCTGGTGTTCATTGTGTGCATTACAGTAATCCTGGGGAAATCTCACTATATTCTCTACGGCCTGGTAGCAGCCATGCAGCCACGTATGCTGGTCACATTTGACGAGGAGCTTCGACCACTGCCTGTTTCTGTCAGAGTTGGACAGGTAAAACTTAGGATAATTACTCTGGGAAATGTAAAGGCTGGAATGCTTATGGAAATTCTCCTATTTTTGTGTATTACAATTCTCTTCTTGACCTAAAAAAGAAATAAACATACAGATTCATGGAAATGAACAGTTTTCCCAGACTTACAATTAGCAAAACATTGGAAAAACTAGCTGAAATGAAAATAGCTCTTTATCTCATGAATTTGTGTGTATGGTCTATGTCCAGGCTGTGGATGTCGTGGGCCAGGCAGGAAAGCCAAAGGCCATCACAGGCTTCCAGACTCACACCACGCCAGTGTTGCTGGCTCACGGAGAAAGGGCTGAGCTGGCCACAGAGGAATACCTCCCTGTCACCCCCATCCTGGAGGGCTTTGTCATCCTCCGCAAGAACCCCAACTATGAAACCTAGACTGCACCCCAAAACAAAAAAAAAACACACACATTCTCGTTGGTCTCTCCCTCTGTTTGTAAGGGTAGCCTTCCATGGCTCTTGGCAGTTGTTATATTTAGTAGTTTACTGTGTGGCTGAAAAGAGTGAGGCAGGCCTATCCTTCTTCCTTGCTTTTCTCACTGTCATCTGTGGCCTAGCTCCAGCAGCCATTAAAAATGGAAGGTTGGGGTCTGGTTAATTGGACTGGTGTGACAGAGAGAGGGTTAAACCGGGACCTTATCCACTCTACATAAATGGTTTCCTCATTGCTTTTAGTTTGATCCACCTCTCCCACATGTACTGAATCAGCTATCTAGCTGACAGGCGGCCTCTTCAAAAGTGGGAACTGTTCACCACCCTCCTGTATATCTTTCAGTCATCAGTAAATGAATAACAACTGCTCAGTCCTCAACAGTGCTTCAGATTTGTTTTTTCCCCACTACTTACCTCTTCAGTCATTTTTTTGTAATTTGAACATTTAAAAGGTATTCATTCATTATGTTTTTCTTAAGTTTTTATTTTTTTGGGGTGGGGGGGTGTTGTTAGATTACTGTACAAGGTTGTATTGAAAATAAAAACTCAGATCCACATGGTGGAAATGTGATGGCTGTGTGTTGTGTTGATTTTGATGCACAAACTATTGTTTGAGTGTTTATAGTTTGAGTTTAGGACTGATATTTAAATCAAGCAGGCTGCAAGTTCTCCACAAGGAGGAGCCACCTAGGGGAAAGGAAACTGAGAGACTATATTCACACATGTATTATTATCATATATATTCTGTACATACAAATATATACATCTGTGGATATTTTTGGAGGAAAGTAATGGCAACAGCAGTTTAAAATTGCATATATCAATTACAGATGACCTACAGGGAAGATAAGTTGCAAGATCTTTACCTGAGGAATGCTGAGTATAGATAGATGCAGCCTTTGTGTCAAAGTTTTTTTTTTTTTCGTTTTGGTTTTGTTTTTTATTTATTCAGAGGGATTTCTTTTTGTGTCTGTGGTTTTACTAAACTTCCTAGCTGAAGTGAATTAACAGAATACACATCGTTGTAACCTCCAGTGGATATTAAATACTCTGAACTATGATTATGCCTGTGGCTGCTGGACACACTTGGCTTTTTAAATCAATTCATTTTTATTTTTCTAAATCTCTATGAATCAGTTATAAGACTGAGCCTTTGCAGACAACAGACCATCAAGTAACTGAGCCTGAAGAAACAGTCACCTGAAAGAAACAAGTTCATAAATAGTGGCTGATTAGTATTTGCTTTGGCCAATAAAAAAAACCTCCAATCCCATGTCCCATGGAAGGACTTTAAATGTATGAATTTTCTAATTTTTCTAATTTATAAATATAAATAACCAACCATTTTTCAACAATTGCAAGTCATTCTTATACATTATTGTAACCTAGTTTATTGATGTTTTTTTTTTTTTTTGCTTGTAAAATGGGACGTTGGATCTACGTTTGAATCAAAACGAATACAAACATGTTGGTCACAAGCAAAAACAATAAAGACATGATAATACAGTATTTCCAGTAGAGAACATGATTACTGGGAAAACTTCACGTGATGGGATTTTGCCGGAATTACCTTGCTACCGGCTTCCGGGAAGATTTTCCGTCCGTCCGGCTCTGCGGACTCAAGGAGAGAAAGGTAACGCCATGGTTCTAAGCTATATTCTTTATTAAAATGGTTTAAGTGTCAAGTCGCTGTCACTTAGAGACTCCGTAGGGACCTTCAACTTTACGTTTCACCTTTTATCCGGAGATATACAAATTTGCGGTGACTTTCTTCAGTGGTTTCTGATGACTGGTGTTCCTGCTGTGTTTTCAGGGATTAGCTAGCTAGCTCGTAGCTAGCATTCCATGCTAAGACGACGTGGGTGTTCTTTCTTCACTTTAGCCAGTTCAGCTAGCAAGTTTACATTACGGTAGACAGCCACGCTGAGCCCGCACTACTGCACGTTATGTTGTGTGCGTGTGTATATTTTATATGACAAGCGAAAAATAGACTGTCGCATCGCAGTGTTGTTGTTTTCGCCGGTTAGCGCAATTTATGCTACTAGCTATCCAACTACTGACTAGCTAGCCAGGCTCTAAAGGTAGCAGTAGGTTGAATCACTCTGGTTGTGTGGAAGCTGCGTTTGGCTCTGGTACCAGCCTTCTAGCAGTACTTGATGGAGCCTGTGTACTCATGTTTGCCAGCGTGGTTTCATGTAAAGAAATGTCTGTTGACAGTTGTGATTGTAAATAATAAGCATACTGATAACTTGATACCTGAACCCATGTGATGACGATGTGGAGTTGGTGCCAGCAATCCGAAACCATTTGCGTTAGGCGGTAAAGTATGGAAAGCTGGTTAAAATATCTAGTTAAAGTCCTCTAGTTACCCCGATAATCAAAAAAAATGTGCCACTACATGCTGTCAGATATTTCGTGGTAGTTGTAACATGCACAAAGGAATGATGTGACACTCCCGGTGGAGGATAAACAGGGTGGCTGTAGACTGATTTGACAGGACCGTTGTTTTGAACCTTGGAGCCTGTGGCATCTTCAATAGGGCCTTGCTGGGTGAGGTGACAGGTCGCTGTTATGTTACACGAGAACTTGGCAATTGCGGGATTTCCCATCAGCGTCTCCCAACAAACAGCATCCCTTCGAAACGCATCGGTGTGAACGTAGGCTGTCGCAGTGGGAATGTTGCTGTTAGGCAGGGCGAGATGTTTGACAGCGATATGAAACGGAGGTGGCTGATTCAGTCTGGCTAGTTACAGTACTCATCTTTGTCACGACACCGTTGACAGTGCTGCTCCTGTGTTTATACCTACCTAGCTAAAGCTTTGGTGCACAGTTAGCGACTGAATGTGAGTAGCATATTGAGCTATTGAATGCGAATGTACGAGCTAACATCCAGTAGCCACCTCCTTAGCCGGACAGTTATCTAGGTTAGTATTTCCATTCATTGACACGGTCGCCGCCACGTCTGTCCCGACCATTGGCTCCCTGAAGCGTCGTATGTTCGGTATGGTTTATGTTTTCAATGAAATAGGTGGTTGTCATGGCCGATATCGGCTGAGGTGTGGCTGGCATGAAGCCGGCAGCCGTGATGTGCATCGCGCCAATAGCAGCAGAAACCACGTGGTAAATCCAGATTGGGCCTAGGAAAGTTAGCAACATGGCTAACACCACAACATACACCAGCACGCGTTCACACCCTTATTTGTAGGCGTTTTGGCAAGAGCTGTGTGTTAATTATAATGGCATGCATATAACTGTCTTTGTCGTCCGCGGTGTGCGTGAGTAGATAGGCAGACACGCCCCTGTGTCATAGCAGTGTGTGTCCCACAGTTTACAGAAATACCGGTGTTACAACTGGATACTTAGCTATGTTTGAACGTCGTTGTTGTCATACAACTCTGACATAGTGCCAGATCGTTTGTTCAGATGGTGGTACGTTCATGTTTAAGCTGTTTTGATCGGCACTTCACCCTGCTTGCTGCGGCAGGCACGAGGCAGGTGTTGAGGACTGCAGACATGTGACCTTAGCTGAGAATGTGGGTCCAAAATGGATGCTGTTTCCTGTGCATGGCACAGGGACAACATATGTCTAATATGGACAGATGTTTATCCCATGTCTTTGTCTCTCTATAAAATCTTTGTTTACCATGCATCAGTCCAATATGATGCAGTGATCTTGTCAAGTTTTAACCAGAGGGAATGAATGAAGCTAACAGCAGAAGTGCAGTGGCAGGACACATGCATGATGTGTCAGAACCAGGCTGTCACAGTTTGCCTTGCCATAAGGACACTACTGAGCTTCCTGTTGTGAAAATTGAAAGCTTAGAGTCTGGGCATGTGTGGGTTTTGGCAAAATATTAGTTAACCAGAGGAGTGTGGAGGTGGGGGTGGGGGAACATGCTGTGCTGGTGTGATGCTGTGTCACTGGATCTAAACTTTCACTGCCGGTGCATCCTTCACAGCTTGAAATGTCTGACTGAGGCTACATTTTGTCTTAAGTATTTATCACTGACACTTAACGGTTGGAAATGTGATCATGGAAAACCTGTTTAGCTTCATGTTTTGACTGATGTTAGTGGCTGGGAACAGTGTTGTAGAGAGTGTGTTTGTTCTGTGCTTTTTTTTCTCACTGCTGTTTATTTTTCAACATACTATAACTTTGTGTGAAAGGAGCATTCCACTAAATTTACATAAGAAGATTACTTATCATAAAGACTACTAGTCAGCCTGTGGCTCTGTAAGGAGGTGGTCTAAAGTCTGAGAAAATAACCCTGATATCATCAACAATAATCCTAGGTTGGGCTGGAGACTCTCAATTTGTAACAGAAATCTGCCATTACAAACTGGCAGTGTGGACTTTAGAAGATGTAGGCATTTAACACACAGGGATTGTGATTGCATCACCGGAAAAGTAGTATTTCATTGTCTTTGGAGTTTAACCTAGACTATAGATAAATCTGTCTCTGCTGCTTTGATTTTGACCATTCTGTTGTATTTTAGTGTAATAATAAATCAGTGGAATACTCATTTAAGAAGCATAGCATTACAGAATTACTGAACTACACCATTCATTTTTACATAACAGTTATGCTGCTTCCTTTTTTTTACCGGCTAAATTTAAGCTATAGTTTTACAGTGAAAGTGATCCATCTGAGTTAAGTGAAGCCTGCCACCACTGGAGCTTTTTGTGTCACTGTGTTACTACCACAACCAACACTGTGGCTCTGCGGCAGGTACAGATTGCCATTTCAGACTGCAGGCCAGTGAGCTGTATACAACAGAGGAGTTACTGAAAGCAAGGGCCAATAGGATTTTAGCAAAGACTGAAAAGTCAGTGTGTGCATTGTATCTTGAAATCTGCAGTTGGCCATGTACTCTCAGAGGCAGTGACTCATGTATTTTTTTTGCTGACGTCACCAAACATTAGAGTTTGCTTAGTTCTCAGCATCAGTAGTATTGGGAAAATCAGCAAGCACTTTATTAAACAGCAAAGTTGCAGTGGGCACAGTGAGTCTAGATTGTGTGTGTAGAGGCTGTGGTGAACTCACAGTGGCTACACCCTCTATACTGTAGGTGACATGATAGGCAACTTCTTTAACAAAATGTTCTCCCACTCTACTCCTTAGTGGGTCATAGGAGTACATGCAGAGGCTTATGCAACAGTTGAATGAGCATGTTTCACCAGCAGTGGTGCTGGTGGCTGGATCTCCATGGTGCTGCATGTCAGACCAGCTCAAATGACTGGACTGTGTGTGATTAGTTGTGGGGTGGGGGTGCCTTGCATGAGCTCACGTAACCACCAAAAACTCCAGATTCCTGCAGAAATGAGGGCCTCTGGGGTACCCCTCTTTGCTGTTTCTGCAGTGCCGCAGACTACACCCAGGATTTGTTCTCATTATTCATTTTCATAAATTCTGCAGACTTAACCAGTGTGGTGGTGATAGTGTGTGTCGCTGGCACAGTGGTGGTTTGAGAATCAGACCACATCTCACTACTTCAGGATAAAGCATTTCTCCAAACACCTGAAGATTTTTAAGTGGTGCATTCACCAGTGAGAAGGGTAAAGCCTCTGAGGCAGTGTAAGTTGTTAGTCTGAGACCCTATTTTAGCCCTCAGAGTGTTTACTCAGCATTTCATCTCTCAGCCAGCCCCGCTCAGTCTGACAATCTTTCTGTCTGTGGTTGAGCCTTTGAAGTACTGCCTGTCAACCCTCTTTAATGAGTTTTTCCCAAGCAGGATTTAAATGGCAAAGCTACACATATCATGCACAAAATTTACATTTTACACGTACTTAAATCTACAGCCTGTCTTGTGTTGCTGCCCTTCTCTAGGCTCCAAGGCTCTAGTATACTGGGGATTAGCCTTCCATTGATGTAACCCAGTGTTTCTCTAAGCTGGAGATTTTATCTGGCTGTATGGAAACTCTCACTCAGTTAAAATCCATTGTCTTTTTGTCTCCTTTTGTTTGAATGTTGATATAGTCATGGTAACGGTGGTGATGATAACCATTTCTGCAGCGTGATTTCCTCCTCTTTGAAAAAAGAAAAAAAAAACACCCTGATTCATCATGACTCAGGCTTTTTACACTGCTGCTTCTGTGTGTGTGTGTGTGTGTGTGTATCAGGGAGTGGGGGTGTATGTGTGTGTCAGTGACAGAGATAATGTAAGTTTCGACTATAAATACCAGATGTGTCACTATTGTGGGACCATATAACCTAAGGAGGATGATTACGCTGGGATCAGGAAATGACCCTTGAGTCAGCAGGGTGACAAAGTTGCGTAAAAATGGTGTAAATAGTTTCAGCCTTTCTGACAAAAACTGCATTTCGTGTGTGTGTGTGTGTGTGTGTATATATATATATATATAGATACAGTTATATATTAATTCGTGAAGGTGTGTTCAGATTGAAGGCAAAGCAAAAGCAAAGCAAAATTCAGAGGTGCTGCAATTGCAGATCTACTCAAGGGAAGTATGCCAGTGGGCACAGAACAACAAAGAATTGTTCTAGGAGGTGTGAGCTGAAGTTGAAAACAATTCAACTTTTCTATTCAACTTAGACAAATTGGTTGGATACATTGGATTGGTATTGACAATAGTGGCCTAATTAAATGGATTGTGTTTTGGCCAGACATGCCTCACATTAAACACAGTTTCCTTGTCAGTCTTATCATAAAATTGTAACAGTGCAAGTCTGTAAAGATGATACAAACCTAAAATATTATTCAAATTTGTGCAAACTTAGAATAGTGTCGTACAATGCAATGGAAGAGATCATTTAAGTGGTTTAGGAGACATCCTGGCATAAATGCATTCCTTTGTCAATTTCTTATTTTCTGACAAGCTTGTATTCCCTTTCTCATTTTCAGCTAAGGAAATGTGCCAGTTGTTCCCATCCCACCTCTCAACAAAGTTAAACATTAAATATCCTCCTCCTCCAAATATCCACCATTCAGTAGTGATGCTGCAGTTTCTTTTGCAGACAGTAAAGAAACCTCACTTCATTTTGTCCTCTGATTTCAACTGCATTTTTCTGAACTGTAAGGATTAAGTGTGGGTAAAAAGCTGTCGCAGGTCATGTTAAGTACTGATTATTGGTGACTTACTGTGAAGATTTGTTTAGGTAATTAACAGTAGCTAATTTTACAGTGCCTTGCAGCGTTTAGTCCTAAAGTTTTAATTAAAGACAATTTGAGTTATATAAACAGGAAGTCAGGATTGTAGTGAATGATTAAGATATTTTTAAAAGTATTATGTTAAAAATACTGTAAAATACAATTTATAATTAAGGCTTTGAATTTGCTATAGAGGCTAGGGTAATCTTAACATGCACATGCTATTTGTTCATTTCACTTCTCTTAGGAGAAGGAAGTATCTTTGCAGATATTTATTACAGTCCCTGATGATGTCTGCCCGATCCACTGATAAATGAGATCCATTCTGAGCAGACATGTTGCATTTTAACATGGATCTTTCTGGGTAATAGACTAGAACTGAAAAGTATAGAACCCATTTCTGCCATTACACAGTCCTGACTGGAAGCTTGTTGTTGTTTGGAGAACCAGACCCTGTTGGCTAAATTAACAGGTGCAATGTGAGCTACAGGTGTAATTTTAATGCCCCACCAGATTTATTTTTTTCACTTGATAAAATAGTGTCTATAGTAGGTGTACTTAACAGGGCACATTGCTCTTGTGCTAATTAAATAATTCCTTACAAATGGACAGTTGTATTATTCTTTAAGTTGAAGTGTGGAGTATTTGATATGATGTATAACTAATAAGAAGCAGGTAAGAAAGAATACATTGAAAATTCAGTCCTTAAAGTACAACCTTAATGCAGCAGAAGTGAGTTTACCTTTGATCACTGGAAAAATTGATTATACAATATACTATATAAGACAACTTGTACGAGGTAATAAAGTAACCTGTGAAAACAACAGGTTTCTCAGTTTTGGCCTGGGTTGTCTCTAATGCAGCATGGCTCCACATGGTGAGGATCTGCCTGAACAAGTAAAAACCAAATTGTGAGACTTCATAAAGATGCATCAGTAGGCTACTGGGCGTAAGCTGAAACACAGCTGCAGCAGTGGTTAGGAGGTATCCTAATCCTGGTAGCCATACTACCAGTAATAGAAGGCCTGCCCTCAAAAACTTATGCCACACACAGTTCACTATTTACACAGTCTTTTGTTAAATTACAAATAGGTGAGACGTTCTGACTTTTCACAAATATTATCTGTGGTGTTTCAGTGACTGATCAGACAATGTGAAAGACAGGAACTCAACCTCTGTGGACGGCATCCAAGAAGAAAACTATTGCTCACAAAACTGCAAGGTTACACTTTACCAAAGAACATGAAAAGAGGCCCGATGAATGTTGGCAGCACATTCTTTGGTCAGATGAAATCAAAATAAATTTGTTTGGATCAGATGGGGTCCAGCATGTTTGTTTGGACCTGGCCAGGACTACCACAGTGACTGCATAGTGCCAACTGTTAAACATGGAGGTGGGAGTGTGCATGAGTGCAAAAGGTGAAGGGGAGATGATGTTTATACATGACACGATGAATGCCAGTTTGTAAACCTCAGTACTGAATGAAAAGATGATTCCCAGTCTTTTGGCAGGAGAGGAATTTTCCAACATGACAGTGATTCCAAACACAAACACACAGCAAAAATCACACAAGTGTTTGGATGGAAGAAAAAAGTGAGAACTTGAACCTGGCTATGTCCCCTGACTTGAATCCACACATTTTAAAACAGAAGGTAGAGCAAAAAAAAAAAAACCATTGAGCAAAAAGCAGCTGAAAGGAGACATCTGTGAAGAATGGCAGAATATTTCTCCACTGATTTGTGTGTTGTGTTTGGTATCATCCAGGCCTGGAGAGATCGAATCTGTCATCAAAAATAAAGGTGGAAATACAGAATACTAAAAAAAATAAAATGGTGGACTGACTTGTGTTGCAGTTGGATGTTAAATATGAACCTCTCTCTGAAGAAACCTCTGCAGGGGGCCATTTAAAACAGTAATACCCCAGAAATGTACATTTGATAATTCTTCTGCCCTTAAGAGGATTTTATCATCATCAACATATATTGGACCATAAAATTATATCAGCGGAAACATCTGTTTTATGTTTGGTATGCCACATAGTAACCTCTTAAGTAAAAAAAAAAATAGATTATCATAGATGCTGTAAACTATCTGAAATGTGCTGTGAGCCAATAGATTCTCTTTGGTAACCAGGTTTGTCCTTCTGTCTCCCCTGTAGGACAAACAGTTCCTCAGTGTAACCAGACTTAGGACCTAAAAGGATTCATAAATGTGAGTATACAGCTGTGACTGTTAACAGGAAATACCAGCGTTGAGTTGACTCTTCTGTTTAAGGAGAAGGAAGTGGATGTATTTTGATCATTTTATTTTTAAAGACTTATCCATGTAAACCTCTGTTGATTTTCAATAAAGAAAATGTGCCACATTCCAGTCTGTCCTTTCTGTTACAGTGTGTATGACATTAGGCTTCATCACAGTGATGCTGTATGTGACCATAACTTCTGAAATGCCAGGTCATTTTTTTTTTTTTTTATAACCAAAGACCCATTAAACCCGCCCGTTCTCTGTTCTCTCTCTACAGATTTGTACACAGGTCCACATCCGCCTCCCCATGCAGAACTCCATGAAATGAATAAAGCACCACAGCCTATAACGGGACCCCCCTCCACCCCCCACCCCGCCCCGTCCCCTGGCCTGTCACAGGTAATGATCTCTGCTACCCCATTATCTGCATTGGCTCTTTAAGGAACGTGTTGCTTTATCCCACTTTGTTTCTCACAGAGGAAAGGGCTGTCGTTGCAGCATTTTTGTGCACATAATGAAAAGCAGATCACACAACAATGCACTTTCTCTGGAGGAGAATGGTTGCAGCAGCCACAAGCCGACTTTCAACCACGTCTCAGAGAGTGCCACAACATGTTATGCTATGTTTTTATAGCCCGTAGTAATTGTCAGAATTAATGCTGCCAGCTGCCACTGTAGCTTGCAGTGTCTTCATTATTATTAAGTCCACAAAAGCTTGTGGCCTATAATCCACAGAGTTCTTTAAAAATTTGAGTATTACAAGTTCAGAAAGTTTTTCCCCTCCTACTCAAGTGTGTATTCCACAGAACTAACTTCTGTGCCTGTTGTCTGCTCTGTGTTAAATTATGAAAAGATGCTGGTGTTATGAAAAAAGAAAAAAAGAAAACCTGAACACAAATGTTGGCCTGTGTATCAGTGCACTTGTTGACCTCTTGTCTACTTTTAATCCCACTCGCTCCCTTTTGCTCCTGCGTCCCATTCTTCTGCTGCTGATATCACTTCCTATCTCTTGCAGCCCTCATTCCCCCCTGGGCAGCCCCCTTCTGTTGTCTTTGCCACCCCACCGCCTCCACAAATGAACCCAACACCACAGCCCCGACAGGTAGGCCTGCCTACTGCTCACCCACCCCGCAGCACACAGTAGTGGACTTTGCTCCGTTCCAGAAAAAAAAAATACTACTTCTATCACCGATCAGAGGAAATAGTTCTCTAGTTTTTAAAACAGTCAGACAAACTTCACCTTTCTGGTGCAGGAAGTCATCACCTTCCACACAAGTTAATTTCTGTAGCACCTTGTAAATCCACGTTTGGTTCCCTTAAATTCCTGATCCTCCCTTGTGTCAGAGGAGTGGCAGACAATCCAATCTGGATAAAAAGAAAAGCTGGGATAGAGAGTGTCATGGTCTTCATTCTGCAGATGTCCTTGTGTGCGAGTTTGGCATCATTTCCGCTCACTGCTGCTATCTGAAATCTCCCCAGTGGAAAACATAGTGTACAGTCTTAATCTCTGTGTGAATTTCTTAGAGTGCCTGCATGTCTGTTCACCTACTTCTCACCAGTTCTGCACCATTTTTACCGTCAGTGTCAGGCTGTCCTTTGTACTCTTTCTCACAGAGTATACCAGCGTGCTGTGCTACATGCTCACACTTGCCTTATCAACATGATTTAAGCTCTTTTCTCTGTTACTCCTTAATGGTGCCGAATGAGTGGAGGAAATGCAAGTGACTCAAATGGCATTTGTTGTAATTTGTGAGAGGTCAAACGAGTAATTTGTTTTAAACGTTCACAATCTTTATTTGTAGTTATTTATCATTTCAAGTGAAGTCTACAGTAATGATCAGGTTTAGTATGTATTTTTAACTGTTTTAATAATTCTTAAAATACCATTCTTGTAAATAAATTGGAAAGCAAATGGCAGCTGGGCAAAAAACAAATCATAGCAAATCAATAAAAGGTAGTAGCTACAGAAAGTGGGCAGACACCTACTGTATGACTGTCAGAAAGACCGTCTGAATGTATTGAATGTTGGCCTTTAACTGCAGTTGTAAAGATGCAGGACTGGAAGGAGTCTGTCAGTGCACAGTGAAGCATGGATCTTGTGCTTTTGTCTTTAACCACTGTCCTGTCTGCCTCTCTTCCTCTAGTTTGCCCCAGGGCCCCGACCTATACACCAACAGGTACTAACAGCACAACTGACTAACATGAGAGGGGTTGAGTGGGCGGGTGTGTTTCCTGCTCTGCAGTGGAGAAAATTGACAGAGTCCATGATGTACTTTGACCTTAGCATTTGACAAAATCAAATACCACATTATTTTGTGACCTAATACCTTGATGTTAATACAGTGATAAGGGGAGGTGTTGGTGTTAGGGAATATTTAAACATGAAGTTATGGGAAACTTACAAGAGTAATGTGAGCTTCTCAGTGCGGCTTAATGAAGAAATAAAATAGAGAATTGTCTGTTTTATTAGAAGATGGACCAAAAATTCCTATCCTAGTCTTTGTTGAAGCAAGAAAACATGTGGGTGATCAGTGCCCATGTTCCAGTTCTAGCTGCTGAGTTTTAGTCTGGATCTTATTCAACAGTAACTAGACCTAGTTTATTGGGATTCACTGTTCTGCCTGTTCTCTGCATGCTGCTTGTTAATTCACTGCTTGGCTCAGAATGGATGGTTCCTGGGCATCCTCTAACTGATTGTGGTGCTCTCTTTTTCTCAATCCTTCTCTTCCCACCCTCTTGTTGTCTCCATTTGATGTGTCTGTGTGTGCGTGATGTGTGTTTGTGCTGCTGAAGGGAAGCTTCAGGTCGCTACAGGTAACTCAGTTTTCTCTTTCTTCAAGTTTTTCATTCCTTTCCCCCCCCCCCCTCATCCTCGTGAGGAGTGCATATGTGTGTGACTAATATTTGGCAGTGTTGTGCTTTGTTGGCTTGGTGTCGTTTTTCTGGCTACGGCGGTTAGCTCCCAGGCCAGCAGCAGAATGTCAATGAGGAGGCTCTGAATGAACCAGCATTAGCTGCTTTATCTCTTCTGGCAGGCAGGGCCAATATGTTTCCAGTTGGAGCCTAGCCACAGATTCATGGACAAACTATGGGCCTTGCTATTAGGCCGGACAAGCTATGTCTGCTTGGTCCAAGAGACAGAATCATATGAGGGCATGCGGAATATTTTTTTTATGTCAGAGGGTTTAGAAAGCGAACTCACAATTTCCCCTCATTTGTCTCTTTTCCCCCTATTTTCATCCCATTCTTCTTCCCACCTTGCCTCACCTTTGTCTCCCCTCTGTCATCTACATTTGTCCTCTGTCCTCTCAAACACTGTTCACCCTCACCTTTCTCCTACTACTCTTTCTCGACTCCCTCTTTTTTTTGCTCACCTTCCTGCTGTTTAGCCCTACTACGCCAACAGGCCCAGCCTGCCTCCTGGCAGTGGGCCTCGAGGTGTCCCTCCCAGCAGTGCCCCTCGCCCCGTGACGCCCACCCATGTCTACCAGCCGGGCCCTGGTTCCCAAATGATGATGATCCCTGGGCAACAGTTGCCCTTCCCCAGCTCACCACAAGGACCCACCTACTTCATACCGGGACAGGTAGGGGGCGCAAACTGTGATGTTTTCCACTAGTGGCACCCACAGATTTTCTTTATACACAAACGACATGATATAAATAAGTGAGCTGACATGGCACACCACCAGTGCACGGGTTAATTTACCATGCTCTGTGTCTGTGTTAGAACTTATACTTGTCTGAATAGTGATCTTTTATTGCCCTCTCCTTGTTGGAATAAATTCTGTATATGTTGTATCCACAAAATATGAATTAAGTACCTTCAAATGGTCTTTTTGGTAAAGAGAGGGAAACGTATCTTGATTTACAGATCTTTTTTTTTATGCAGCTTTTATAACTGTGTCTAATGATTTTGTCTCTCCTCTCTACTCTTGTTCCTCTCTTCCTGTGCCGTCTTCCACGTTCCCTTCTGTTTGTTTCCTTAGTACCGGTCAGCTACCTACGTGGCCACACCCCAGCAATACCCAGTCCCAACAGGCACCCCAGGCTTCTACGCAGGCACCAACCCCGCTGAATATGGTACTTATGGTAAGAGGCTCTACCTGGGGCCTCACCTGAGCCACTCACACACCGAGACATTCTTTACAGGGCTTTCACACTGACATAGGAGCAAGCACTGGTCCAGCAACGTTCAAACTTAGTCAGAGAGCCAAACAGTTATTAAAGTGGAATTTACCATATCCTCAACATCTAGCATAACACTCCTTAAAGTAATGTAAGGAACATGTTTTCACAGAAGGCAGGCAGTTTGCCAAGCTAACAAAAGTAGCCAAATGTAAAAAAAAAAAAATCTACTAAGATCACCAGTAGTTACTGGTGATTCACATGTTACTCAAACCAAATGTTCACTTCAGCTGGTTTTAAATTAGCATTTTAGCTCTCGGCTGCATTTTCTGTAGACTCTGTAGTCTTTGGTTGTTTGTGACATTCTCAGTTGCTTTGGAAATCTGGGCTTTGTCCATCTGCTGCCCTATTTTGGTGTACAACTAAGCTTTTGTTTGGGAGTCTTCCTGTTCATTTTGTGTGCCTTTTCATACCAATGTTTACAGAAAAGAGCTGCTCTCCCTTTAACAAATCACAGGCTTCTGATGTTACCGTTAATCATTTTCATCTTTATACCAAGTCGACCCCAAAAGCCTCGTCAGTGCCTCTGACGCATCTTAGGATAGTTCTGAATAGTATGAAATCAGACGTAGTAGACCAGCAGGTTTAGAGTCAGGAATGAAACTCATTTTACTTACTGAGTATGTGCATCCAAACATGCAAGCACAGAGCTGTTCTGCTTTTTTTGTTTTTTGTTTTTTTTTTGGGTAAGTTCCTCAGAACTAAAGAGCAGCGACATCCTTCTAGACTGTCAGTTGTGCAATGACACAGTGACATTCAGCAATCACACAAGGAGAAATCAGAAGACTCTGTGAGCCAAAGTAGACCATATGACCGTAATGAAATGCAGCTACAAGACATATTGTTTTCTTAATGATGGGTGCGGCTTCATTCTGGAAAATGTTAGAAGCCACTGACTGTCATAGTCAAAGCAGGTTGAGTTAAATGGATACACCAGAGAACTAAAACTGAAGCATATGAGCGTAAGCTGCATCTGTATTTAGAATTTCAGATTAATGTCTCCATAAGACACTCGAAAAAAAATGTGGTTATCGTTATTAACAGATACATATGGGGATTTCTGCTTTTTACTGTGTTATTAACTCTTGTCATATTCTATTGTCATAAACTGGTATGATTTCACTTCTACCAAATACAGCAGTGCTACAGACAGGTTTGCTGTTGATCCCACGGGTTGTCACGCCCTCTAGAGGTGGCTGATTGTCAGTACACCACAAGAACTGATGATGCCCTGAAAACAAACTTGCTGACCCCCCCACCAGCAGGCATCTGAACTATGTGTTGTCTTTGTTTAAACTGTAGCTCATCAGCAATAGAATGCACAGGCCTGAATACAGGACTGTAAAAACACAATTCTTCCTATTAGGCTGTCATGCTCTTTGCACTTCACTATGCAGTATGTTCACTGTATGATGTGCATGGCACATGAACAATACCTCTGCACACTCTGCAACTGCTCATGCATGTTTTCCAAAACTGCCACTAGAAACACGAAAATGTGGTGTATATTAAATATTTATATTATTTGTCAATTGCAGATTCAATTATTGACATATCCAAACCTCTGTCCAGTGTTTCCAGATAGCTGTTTATTGTCCTAGGGCAGTTTGCCTTTATGAACTGCAGTAGGAAACAATACATGAGTTTGAAAAGCATCACTGTGATTTGAATTGAAAATAAATACCTGCTATAGATTTTTGATAAAGTGGAACCACTAAATTGTGTCTAATACACAAATTGACACTAATACGTCCTTAGTGTCAATTTGTGATCTGAACACTGCTGTTCTGAGGGAAACCCCAGGCCCTGCACACCTTTCTTTTTTTTTTAAATACGTAGACATGCATTAAGAGCTGCTACTGAAAGCCCATATCAGTGTAACTCTCATGGGAACACTCCTCTGTACTTAATGTTTCTGTGCTACTGAAATTAGACAGGAATCACATAAACAAAAACTGATCACCTCTGAAATACTTTACAACTTGTTCTTCTCACAACAGCACACCAGGGGTGCACAGAATATCTCATATGTCTATTATGTTTATTGGTGTGGCTCTGTCAGGTTTAGTGTTACCGTATTTCCTCAAATAAAAACCAGGAGTCAGTCAAAGGCTGGGTCACCGATAATGGCCAGGGGCGTGGTCGACATGAACAAATAAAGGCAGGGCCCCAGATACAGGCTGGGGAGAAAACAAGGGTGGATAAACTCCTGATGCCTGTCTTATAACATGCATGCCAGTTAAGCATTCTGTCCACTGAAATGTTAGGGGGCTTTTAATCTGAAACAGTTACAGGAAGTGTTGAGTTTGTACTAATAGCGTAATGCAGCAGCTTTAACAGAGCAAACGGGAGCTGATCAAAATAAGGCCTTGTACTAGAATATGACAAATTATATTTATCAAGACCTTGGTCACTATTTGAGGGAATTTGGTAATCTAGTGGTTTTCAGTTTGTTGTCCACGTAAATTATTATCTTCACAGTAGCAGGCTGTTGGAGGTGCGTTGCTATTTATACTGTTTATTTTTATGACTATACAGGATAAAATCTCCCATGTGTTTGCGGTGGAGGGTGTGTGTCACACCGGTCATTCTGCAAGTCATGTGTCATGACATGAGGATGGCATATGACCCTAAATAAGTGGTCATGTGACAAGGAGACATGGCTCTCAAAACTCATCTCTGATAGGCTAGACCACTATTTGCTTTGAACAGAGGCACAGTGTGTGTTACAGAGGTAAGGAAGTGGTACAGATATACCCCCAGCCCTCTAAGTGGTGCAGTCTGTTTGACCACTGAGTCCTTCCCTCGTAGTCAGGTAAAAACACACCCACATACGTAGTGCTGATGGAATACGGTGACTATTTTTGAGACCCACCACCCACCCCTCCAAAGTTGAGTGATTTGCTTAACTCATCTCACATACATACGGACAGCCCACCCCCTTAGCAGTAGGCTGCCAAGCCTGTACCAGCATGGATCAGATCACTTGTGCAGGGTGGAGAGATAGGGGCCTCTTCAGCCAAATCAGAGCTGCTCTGAATGACACAAGTGAACAGTTTAGCTTGCCTGTCAGTATACTCTGGAGGGAGGGAGGGAGGAAGGTAAAAAAAAAGTGAAAGGCAGGGAGGAATTGGGAAGGTCATAGGGAGGAGCAAAATGGAGACACGCTGGAAGAGGGAGGGCTGAGCATTAAAAGAAGTCATTTTGAGAGGGCACCTGTAGAGAGGACAGGAAGAAGTCAGAGAGGGGGTTTGAAGAAAAACCCCCTCTCCCTTTTCTGTCTATACACAGTTTTGCCTTCAGCAGGCATTCAGCATGGGGAATCGTGGGTCTCAAGAGCAGCAGGACTCTGATGGTAGGTGTCGTCTAGACAGCGTGTCTCTTTGCAGCCCCCCTCTCCCAAATATCCTCTCTCAACCTCCTGCACTTTGTGAGTCATATCTCAAACTTCTTATTTACAGTATCAGGCCGCTGTCCAACAAGAGTCTCATTCTGCCTTTTGGCTTTCTGGTTTCCAGCATGCTCCCCTTCTGCCTCTCTCTGTCCTTCTCTCTCTGCCTGTCTTCCCTCCCTTTTCCTCTTGCGTGCTCTCTTCCCCCAGCCGGTGTGGGTTTTTGACTATATTTAGGCTGTGCTGCTCCTGGTCAACAATGCAGACTCAGTAATGTGAGTTAGACTGAAATGCATGCTGAGGGGGAGAGAGGCAGCGCAGGAGCTAGCTACTGCCAGACTGAGAGAGAGGCCTCTTCAATCCGAGGATTTTATTGCCCCAGTCCTTTGAAAGTGGGCTACTACTGGTTCTGATCTATAGCTGAGGCCAGTTACAAGGCCAGGTAA
The DNA here is from genome assembly GCF_017976425.1 of Toxotes jaculatrix. Lineage (NCBI taxonomy): Eukaryota > Metazoa > Chordata > Actinopteri > Toxotidae > Toxotes > Toxotes jaculatrix. The sequence goes on along the minus strand of NC_054402.1, from coordinate 22,843,764 downwards.
TATCACTGAATGGGTGGATGTCTTGTTGACATTATTGACTGGTTAGGCTAATAGAAGTTCTTTGAACTTGTGATTTCTTTTTTCTTTTTTCCTTGGTCGTGTTGGCAGCAGCTGTCTTGATAAATGTGTGGACGTGATAAATAATTTATATATAAGAGACACCAATGCACAGCTGGGCAGAGGGGGGCTGCTGTGTCATGGTCTGAAGGCCTACCTGTGGTGCTTTCCAGGTGCCATGTCTGCAGCGGCCACTCGGATACAACATGCAGGGAGATTTTTTACACGGCACAGGAGCACAGAAAGTCAGTGGAAAAACACAATTACAAACAATGATTTAATTTAGAGACAGTAGTGTTCGAGTGGTTTTCCACTTGGTTCTTGAATTTGCATGACTGAGGACAAGTTCATAGTTGCAGGTATGGGCAGTTTGAGGCATTTTTAGGAAATGTTTAATTACAGTCATCTGATACTTGATTTCAGTCACCTGTTACTTAGACTGCATGGGCTGCAAAGTTGAAAAAAAAGTGTTCAGAAGCATCAGAAGATTTATCTGAACCTATTTTGGTAATTAATGAGCTGTTTCAATAATTTTTCTGCAAAGAAAATGCCAAGGACTCATAGTTTCCAGGCCTGAAATGTGAGGATTTGATGGTTTTCTAAATTGAATATCTGTGGATAAAACAAGCAGTTTGAATAAATTACATCAAGCTCTGAGAAATTTTAGTTAGCATTTTTCATTATTTTTCCACATTTTATAGATAAAACGGGAAAATAGTTGGCAAATTAATAGATAGTGGACATGAATGTTAATTGTAGCCCCACGCGTGGTCAAATTTACTCAAAGGAAGCAAGACAAAAAAAAAAATTCAACATGAATTTGATTACAGTTTCAGAGATGAAGAGGAGGAGTCGTCAGGAAAGCAGCTTTTCAGTTGTGGTGCAAGGCCTTGTTTTGCTGGAACAGTCTGGCTATATGACCCTACATTAAAAACAACACGTTTCAAAAAGTAAAGAACATACTGGCATGGTTTACATGAGCTTTTTGACCTGGCATTTAATCACACTATTCAACAAGTCTTCTTCATGAATTTGTCAGAATGCCCATATAGAGTTTAAATAAGTCCCCAACCTCTTGGTCATTCATATATTTATTCACTTGTTTGCACACTCATTAATCATAACTACATTCCCTGAGGTTACGCTGTCCACGTTTGGAAGAGTGTAGTGACAGTTGCCCTGAAATACAAATGAAAGTTTCCAGGCTTTCTCTTTTCAGTTGTCTCTACGGGGTTCGTTGAAATATTGTCAGGACTCTAAAGCCCAAACTTAAACACTGTTTATTTTTATAATCTAAGAGTTGAAGTTTAATTGAAGTGTGTTTACACAGATTGTAAGCTGTTCTTTACTAGAGCATTAGGTAGATGCCTAGAATGTAAATGTAAGCCCAACACATCCTCAGCTGGCAGTGAAAAGACCTAAGTACCTTAAAAAGTGCAGTTACCTCACTGTAAGGACATTATAACTCTGCAGTGGACGTAAAGCTGCAGCTGTTGTGCTGCAGATCCCCAAGAAATCAAACCTTCACGTTGTAGATGCAGCTTCTCTAACTGCCCCAAATTAGCCTAACATGACTTTCAGAACATTAGCGATGCAGGCTTTCATTGTGTAAACACAGCTTATGTGCTGTCTAATGTATTTGTGCCAAGTTATGGGTATAGGATTAAGTCAGTATGTGTTAGTTTACATTCTTCTCTCTATCTGATCCACAGCAGGGGCCTACTACCCCGCCCAGCCTCAGTTCAACCCCCCTGTGCAGGCGGCACCCGTCATTATGAACCCTGCCCCTCAACAGCAGCAACCACCGCCTCAGCCTCCTCAACACATCCCCACCAAACGGGAACGCAAACAGGTACAGTCGGTGTTCCACAACACAAAACATGTTACACCCCTAAAACCAGCACGGTGTAGCTTTGAGAACACTCGCGTGGTTCAGGGTTTCTATATTATATATATTTTGACTTACAGTCTCCTCATCATTCAAATAATAACATTTTACTAGCAGAATGAACCATCAGTGAACCTCAAATAGTTTTTTTTATAATGTTAAACATGGTGGAAATGTTAATAGGAAAGTAACGCAGACTTAGGAGAACGGTTCACTGTAAATGGAAAATGTTATCAGCTCTATTTGGACAACATCTGTTTATCAGAGTAGGTCTGGTACTTAAACTTCCACAATCTCTTATATTAATTCCATGTGAATACAACATGAGAAGATCCCAGCCCCAAACAGCTACTGTGAGATAAACTCAAGGTTCCTCTGATAATTTTTAACCTATCTGTATAAACATCTTCATGTGCATCTCCGAGATATTACAGACTAAAAGCAGAACAAGATTTTTTGGCTCTTGAATGATGGAAAAAAGTTTGCACACTTCTGTATACTGTGTTTTGTGATAATGCGACAACCTTATCTGTTTGCTACAACATTTGCAGTCATGTGACCATGCAAGAGTCTTCATACCTCAGTCACACTCATCTTGAAGTGAAGACTAAGTAAAGTCAGAGAGGAGCAAAGGAGATGCTTTTAGGTGAAGTGTGTAATTAAGTGTCTCTTCTCAACACAGCTATCGACAGCTCACCCTCATGTCAGTCAAAACCCAGTTGAAGTTTGTATCTCTAGCTTAGGGGCAAGCTTTGTTAGCCAGTAAATCTATTAAGATATTAATTATAAAACCAAAAAAACTGTACTTAAATATGGGACATAGAAGTTCCCAATCAGTTTACACTGTTCATTTTCTGAATGCTGTAACTTCACATCAGAGTCACTGTTGGCAGAAATAGAAACAAGGAAACTGGAACATGAATGTTTTGGATTTACCTTTTCAATATAAAAGTGATTTAATTTAATAGTTAGTAGATAATACAGGCTGGCTTGTTGTGTTGCAGTCTCTCTCTGAAGATGATTCTAGAGTCATTCCTGAGTCTGGACATGAAGCTCAGTTTACTGATTGAAATAGAGAGTGGTGAACTCGACCTTAACTTGGTGTTCTGTAAGACTAAGCTGCTGTGCGACATATTCCCCAGTTCTACAGTAAGTCTAGTGTTTCCTTTGCTCTCTAAGATGGCCCTCGCCTGGTATGTGGTAGCTCTCTGTGAACTGAAGCCCCAGTTTGTGCCTCCCGTGTAATCATCGTTTTTACATTTGAGACTTCTGTGCTGATGGTTACGTTGGAGTCACAAATATAAGCCAGCGGTTTTCTCAAAGACATTTCCTGATTCCTCAGAGACACTTCTGTTCAGTTAGGAGGACAAATATTCACAAACTTATTTTGTTTGACCAAAGATTTCAGCCAAAGTGACATATCTCCTTGGTCACCTTGTATAGCAAATTTTTGTTTTCTTATACATACATACATACATTTTATTTATTTATTTATTATTCTCATACATACAAGAGAGTCTTTTTAAAATCCAGAGAGGCACAAACCTGCACTATGTGAACAGGTTTGTCTGCGTCTGTACTTCCATGGGTTTCAGTCCTTCATTGCTCAGCTCATCAGCTGTGTCAGTGTGTCTTGAAACTGGTTTCGGCCAGTTTGGAGCTTTTGCCACATTTTGTGTGGGTTTGTGGTTAATACCTGGCCAGACTGACTGAAGTTTCTTTTTGCTCTGTGGAGGCTGGAACTTAAATATTTGTTTGTCTTCAACTGATAAAACATCCCAAATTGTTGAAAAATATATGGCAACATTATCTGTAGTCTTTAAACCTATGTGGAAGCTGTCATATATTAAGATTTGATATGATTTGAGTTCTTTAATCTGTTACCAGTATTACATGGAAATGGGTCTTACAGTTCAGTGCTGGAACTCTTGCCTCAAGAGATGAATGATGTCTGGATCCCTCTCGTTGGCTGCTTATCAGCGACTGTGGTAGCCTGGGGTGGACTTTGGCCCATTCCCATGGGCCCCAGCCGTGCTACAGCACTCGCTTCAAGGTCCTATGCCCACTCACTGTCTGTGTCACACACACGTCCACACAGCTCCCTGAGCAAACTCAAGATGATAGACTGAGTCACTGGAAAAACTGTAAAAACTAAAAGTACTGTATGTATAGGCATTTGTCTGTGTGTACGTGTACACCACAAGCTCTGCATTCTTGGTTTTTGGGAGTGATGCACTTAGAGAGAGCAGGTAGAAATTCCTTGTAAAAGACACATCAACAGGACACAAAGCTCTGTTGTGGGCAGTGTGTAGCCTTCTATTTACAGGAGTGTGTATTGAAATGCAAAGCTATTTTTCTGCTCTAAGGTAAACAACCTTTGTGTAGCTGCATATTAGTCAGATAGAGGACGAGAGGAAGTGAATGTGTTTGAACTTTCTGGATTTTAAAAGTAGTATTAAAGTATTTTCTAGCCTATGACAGTCATGTTTTTAACTGCCACCGTCTACCCAGTTTTTGCCCCCGTTGTAGCTGGTGACATGTAAAAGCTGTAGCTTTGTAAATTGCCTTTTTTCTGCTTTTCTGCTCTCTTGCTCTCCCTCTCACTGTGTGTCAAAGAGAAAATCTAGAGGGGAGGGTGGGTGAAGGACATGTCAGCACATAGCTCAGCTCCACGTGGCCACCGGTCTCCTCCCCTTTCTGAGCCGGAAGGGCTAGCCAACCAGCCTTCCTCTGCTGCTGTGGCACCCCCTCCTCCTCCTCCTCGTCCTCCTCCTCCTCCTCCTCCTCCTGTGCTGGTTTCCTTTGCTCTCAGAAGGGGTGAGCCTGAAAAAAAATCTGAAGAGAAACTTGAGTGTACAGGATGACAGAGCAGAGAAGGAGAATGAGGAAAAGGGGGAGTTTCTTGAGCTAGCTGCAGCTCATTTGATAACGATAACTTTTTTTTTTCCTGGAAACACTCCCATTCCCCCTTACCCTGCCCCTCCTTCACTCTCCGGCCCCTTTAACTGTCTGTTAGTCTCTGCGGGCGGGGGTGCGCATTCCAGTACCATAGCTTTACAAGGCCAGTCGCTTTATCCTTTTTTTTTCCCCTCACTCTTCTGTTGAGCGTATGAGAGAGGGAGGGAGTGAGTCAAGTTGCTAGCTAGCTTCCTGACAGTCAGGCCCAGCTCTGTCCCGCTCTGCTGGCGTGTAGCTCACCCTGGATGTGTGTGAGTTAAGCCGAAGTAAAACTAAGCTGGCTACATCCACCCGCCGTCCTGATTTGTGGGGTGTAAAGTCCAGCCCCGAGCCTGGTGGAACAGCTACTCCAGCCCCAGGATGAGAGAGGCCTGCTAGGGTTTGTAATGCTCCGGGAGAGGAGTTGCTGACAGAGTAAACCAGGTAAAGGTCAGTAGCGACAAGCAAATATTGTTGTTCTTTAAGTGAAAAGTAGGCCAGAGAGCACTGTTAACTTGTACAGTTAAAGCCTTGTCTAGTGACTGTAAGCCTTACTTAATTTAATAGCTTTCTAGCTCATTACATGACATTCATGACAGCCCTGACTTCCAAAACTATGTATGTAGTGTGTGAGTGAGAGAAAAAGAGTGCTGACCAGAAAACACGTGTTTGCAATGTATGGGCACTCCTTATGAGTGAGTGATCAGATTTTCACTCCGTTTTTTTTTTTCTCCCTCTGCCTGAGAACTGTGTGTGTACACAGCAAAACTGTGTGTTGTCAAGCCTGATTGTGCATAGCGTTTGTGAGAGTCAGGAATTTCCACAACAACTTAAACCAGCAGTGGAATTCGTTTGACTGTTTGGCTTAAAGTCGGTCCACTCGAATCTTGCTCAGCCAGACAGCTTTACTGGTGACTAAGAGGCTGAAGCACGTTCAGTTGTGCAGCAGAGGAATTTGCGTGGCGGTTAGTCTTTGGATTTGGTGTACCTCAGTATTCAGAATGTGAGAAATGTAGCTTTCATTGAATGAGAGGCAGCTAGCGAGTTATAGCAAGAGGGAGGACACAGAAAGCGCTGACGATTATAGATGTTGCATCATGGGAAAGCCACTCTTTACGTGCTGTTCCTCACGCTGAAAATTTTTCTTTTTTCTTTTCGTTTTATGTCATTACTTAAGTGCTTTTCCTACCTTGCAGATTTATTACCTCCCCACTCTCCTTTCTGTCATCTGACAGCTCATCTCCTCCCTTCTCTTCCACAGATCAGAATAAGAGACCCTAACCAAGGAGGTCGAGACATTACAGAGGAGATTATGTCAGGGGGCCGTAGTGGCTCTACACCAACCCCACCACAGGTGAGCTACAATACCATGATCCCAACTAAACACAGCTAACGTAGCAGAGATACAAAACTCAACTGTTATAGCATCCATTATATTTTGAACGGCCATTTAATGTGGGAAAAACAGTAAGCGACAACACTAATGAAAGATATACAACTTCTAGATCAGATCCAATCTGTTTCTTATACCGTACTTTCTTAATTCTAAATAGCACATTAGTTCACGGTGGTAATTAAAATACTTCTAAAACAATAATTCATTCATGGGGAATTCTGCAGATTGCCAACTCTCATACATGTGTTACACTACAAACCATTTTTTCCCTACTCAAGTGGAAAAAGAAGTGTTGTCCTCACCACAAAGGTCACACCTCATTATTTGGTGTGTACATGTGTTTTAACAGACAGCCATATCTGGATCAGAAAACACAGCAGCGGCGCAGGCCAACGGTGAGAGCGTCACAGCTGCTGCTACACCAGCACTGGTTAGACCAGGTGGGTGCCACATGCACGGGACCTTGAACACTTTCATACATCGATATGAATGTGATATCCTAATTATCATTTTGCTATTGTTCATGTTTTGCTTCAGGTGCTAATACTGCTAATGTTTAGTTCAGGAATGTTTTATTGAGTACAGGCACGTCTCGGGGACGTCTCGTTTTGCAGAGGCAGGTTATTCAAACCATGTTGTCTTACTGCTTGAAAACAACACTTAAATGTTCCCAGCGAATGGTTTCTTCTTCAGATCCATTAACTAACCATTAACTAACCATTAACTAACCATTAAGAGCAAGTTTCACTGAGGAATGGACCTTTGAGTTAGGACAGAGTGAGGGGTTGACCCTGTGGCTATGTATGACCTCATGTTTTATGAACGGGCTTACTTATTACAGTAATTAGTTAACAGGGGAATAAACCTAATTAATAAAACAAGTCGACATTTTGTGTGCTGACTTGCTGTAATGGATATAAGGGCATTATGAATCACTGCCTGTAGGTAGGGACAGACACCGGCACCAAGTGGTATCACACAGCAGCCTCTGGATAATGGGACTCATGAGCTGTACTTACTATCAAGTGTATTTGAGGCTTCCATCAACCACATGTGTGCTGATGGAAGCTGATGCATGTTCGCTTGATATTTGGGCTTTTCTCATCTGTAGCAGCAACTCCACCAGGTATTTAAGCAATGTCCATGAAGGCAGCTTGTCTTCTTAGTTAGTGTCTTGGTGAAAATCTAGAGGAAATGACTCATCAGACAAGGTGGCATCTAGAGAGAACATGTATAGTTTTGTTTAGCATTGACTTTTACCCACAGGCAATAGGCTGGGGAATGTAGAAATAGCTGGTCATGCTGGACAAGAACTGGTTCATACGACTTGTTGTTTCGGACACATTGGAAGGCAAAGTGCTTCGAGCTGTTTTGAGTGGAGCACGCTCGAGGGCAGGGTGGAAAGCCAGCTGTTGCAGAGACAGGCAAAAGGATATATAAATATTGGGATAAATAGCTGTGTAAAGAATATAGAAAGAGAACTAGAGAGATAAGTTAAAATCCCTGCCTACCTCCTCACCTCCACACAGCTGGCCAGGCACTGTGTGAAGTGGGTGTGAATATGATTGCCAGTTTTCAAAGAGTTACAGGAACTGTCGGATGCACCCCCCCCCCCATTTCTGATGTTGGAAAGGTGTGTGGAGGGAGGGAGTTTCTCAGGCCTTCATACCATCTGACAAGCACATATACTAGCACCTTTAAAGTTAGGCCTGGCATTTTATTTCTATTAAATCGTCCTGTTTGAAACTACAGTATTCTTAGATATTTTTTTTTTGTGAATGTGATCCCAGGTCTGTAAGGTCTTTATAAAATTATTTGCAGTGATGGTCGACATAAGTGTAGATTATGAAAATATAAATGAACTGATGACGTGGACTGGCCTTAATAACATTGTTTGTCTGACTTTTGAACCTTCAGATGACAGAGGTAAACCTACGCCTCCTCCTCTGTCAAAGACCCCTGAACTTTCTAAGGGTGGCTCCATCCCCACAGAGGCTACATCCTCTGACACGAACACTAAACCCCCAGCACCCCCTCTACTATCAGAAGCAGAGGATACCCCTCTCAACACTATTTCCACCCTTGCACCCAGCGCTCCTGTTGCAGATGTGATGGACGCTCCCCCACCTCCAAGGGAACCCACTCCAACCCCTCAGTCAGCACCTGAGGTGCCAGCCTATCCTGCACCCCTCCCTGACCCTGTCCCCGCCTCTACTGCACAGGACAAAACGGACAAGAAAGCTGCAGAGGAGAAGGAGGAGGTGGAGACTACAACAGAAGAGGCAGCTGCCAGTTTAGGCACACCTCTTGCCCCTCCCTCCACCGCTAACGGTGTGGCAGTGGTCGAACCAGAACGGCTGTCGGTCGTGCTGCCAACCAGTCACCAGGACGCTCCTCTGGAGTCTCCCATTGCACAGCCTGAGGAGCTCCGCCTTCCCAACGGTCTGCCACTGCCAGCTCCTCAAGACCCCGAGGCCCCTGCCGTCAGCACAGCCGAGCATGACGACAGTCCCATTGCTGAGCCTGATGTCAGCCAACACCCCATCATACAAACCTCTACAGCCATCGCTCAGATGGCACCTGCACCTGTTGTCCAAGCCACACCTGCACCTGTTGACGAGCCTGCACCTGCACCCGCTGTCCAGGAGATTCCCCCTGAAGCAGTTGTCCAGGCAGCACCCGCCCAGGCTGAGGTGGAAGACACAGCTCCTCCAGTTGCCCTGGATGTCAAGGAAGATACCCCAGTGCCCCAGTCCACTGCCAAGGAAGAGACGCCATCTCCTGCAGAGACGGTTTCCATAGCCGACAGCTCCCCAGAAACAGTGCCCACTCCTCCCCCTCCCACAGCAGAGGAGAGGGAGGACATCCCTCCTCCTCAGACAGTTACCCCTGCCCTTGTAGAAACTACTATGCAAGGTCAGTCACTTACCTGTATTTGTGTATTTGATTTGTGCTCCCTCTCTGTTTTCTATATGTTGTCAGAAATATCCTTAATCAGATTTGATAGTTTGCCCTGATCTGAGGCTGATGGTGTTTGTCTTCCTTATAGCTGCTGTGTCTGTGCCAAAGAAAAAGAGAAAGATGAAGGATCTGAACAAAAAGGAGGCAGTGGGAGACCTCCTGGATGCCTTTAAAGAGGTGTGTGTGTGTGTGTGTGTGTGTGTGCGTGTGTGCGTGCGTGCGTGCGTGCAGTAATGCATTGATTCATTCATTTCCATGCATTTCTACCTGTTTTAGTGAGTCTGCAATTGTTCCATAGTCTCTTAAGATGATTTAAGCCTTAACTCAGTGTTTAATTCAAATCAACCCCCTAAATGCTGCTGTAGCTGAATTTTAATGTAGCCTCCCAGGGTTAATCTATTCTATGAATAAATTAGAACCATTCTAAGATTGCAGTCTGACTGTCCTAATCCCCCTTCCATCTCTGACCCAGGAGCAGGTAGTGACCCCACCGGAGCCCGAGCCCACCCCTGCACCAGCACCAGAGCCCCAGCCCCCTGCTGTCTCCCCTCCTGCGCCAGAGGAGTCGGACCTGACCTGGGAGGACAAGGAAGACAAACTGGATGCAGAGAACATTCAGCCTGATCCTCCCATGCCAAACGCCACTGACAAGAAGTACCAGTACAAAGAGGGTAGGTCTCTGAACCTTGATGACTTTCAGTGCCCTACACTGGCAATTCAGTCTGAACGATGATCTTATCTCACCTACATTAGCTAGTTAGCTATGTGTCAGTTGACAGCATTTATGTTTGCTTCATTGAAATATGGGAGTGTCAGTTTATCTGACTGTGCTTCTGCTGATGAGAGCAGTGGAAAACATAGCTACGTGATGGCAACATATAACATTTCAACAGGAAGCTGTGATTTTTAAACCGCTCGTAGCTCATGACACTTTTCCTTCTTACAGTTGTTTTCTTCTATATAAGTGCCACAAAAATAGTAAATGGTACATTTGCATTTACAGTGAAATCATAAGAGATTAAGTGTGTCACCTATGAAATACTTAAATATACTTTGTGTTGCACAAAATACAGATCACATGTACTGTTCTGTGCCTATTCATTGATTTATTAATTCATTCATTTGCTAGTCTCCCTGCCACCTTGTGGACATTACCAGGGATAACATTATCTTCAGTTACACTGACCTAGGATCATTTAATCTCCTCCTCTCTGCAGTGCTGCTTGGCTGTGCAGGGAGAACATGTCCCAGTTTAATTCTGGGTTGATACTGATTGGAAAACCGACTTGAAACTGTTTCCAAATGTCTTCAGTAAAAGGAAATTGTGGTTATTTTCTCTTTTATGTCCCCGTTTCAGAACAATGGAAGCCAATTAACCCAGAAGAGAAGAAGAAATATGACAGGGAGTTCCTTCTGGGCTTCCAGTTCATCTCAGCCAGCATGAACAAGCCTGAGGGTCTGCCAGCCATCAGTGATGTTGTACTTGACAAGGTGCGACCACTCACACTTAAATAATTCATCTTATGCCAATAGCTTTTGTTTGCCTTGCTTTTGACGAGGCAAACAAAACAACATGTAAAGAGAAGGGAATCTTTTGAGTCTTGAGGCGTTTTACATTTATTTTTACTTGTTTTTTTGAACAGATTAGAAACATTGATGTGATTAAGGAGCTTATGACCAACCTGAAAAAAAACGTTTTGGCTTTTGAGTTAGGTTCCACCTTGCTTCACTTAAGTTTTCTGTTTTGTCTGTTCAGGCTAACAAGACCCCCCTGCGTCAGCTTGACCCCAGCCGCCTACCAGGAATGAACTGCGGTCCCGACTTCACGCCCTCCTTCGCCAATCTCGGCAGACCTGGCATGGGAGGAGGAAGCAGAGGACCAGTAAGTTAACATTTTCTTAATGCGATCCAAGATCTCTTGGATCGCACGTGAAGATCACAAACCAGAAATGAAATGATATCTTCGTCCCTTCCTCCCTTCTCTCGTCCCAGCCTCCAGGTATGGGAATCGGAGTTGGTGGTACACGTCGCTCTCAGCAGATCCAGAGGAAAGAACAGAGGAAAATCATCCCCAGCATGTCGCTCAGTGATGACGTGCAGCTGAACAAGGCAGAGAAGGCTTGGAAACCTTCAGTGAAGAAATCTGCTCGTAGCCGCGGAGCAGAGGAGCCAGAGGAGAACGATTCAGAGCAGATCAAGACCCAGGAGTTGTTTAAACGGGTCCGCAGCATCCTCAACAAACTGACCCCCCAAAAGTTCGAACAGCTAATGAAACAGGTGACGGAACTGACCATTGACACTGAGGAGAGATTGAAAGGAGTCATAGATCTCACCTTTGAAAAGGCCATCTCCGAGCCAGACTTTTCGGTGGCCTATGCCAACATGTGCCGCTGCCTTATGGGGGTAAGTGGTGCCACACACCATATTCAAATACATGTTGAATAAGCTTCAGTGTTTACTTTAGGACTTTTGTGGTTATAGGTGTTTACTTGGCTCAGATCTGTATTTGTAATTCTCTTTTTGTGAAATACCACGGCTGCCAAAAAAAACCCCAGAAAAACTGAAAAACTGAAAAAAAAAAAGGACATTCACATCACCTCACTGTGGGGCTGATGGATAATCAGCACTGGAGCGCTGCATCTTATCACCCCCATTTACCCCGGGCTAATAAAAGCTGGGTATTTGATAAGGAAATTGATTGATTACCGCACTGCATATAGATTACAGATATGCTGCCAGCCTCATGGGCTGAAGGAAATGAGAGCAACAGGCTGCTGAAAGAACACAGCAGTGTTGTGAGATGTGAGCTGGTTCTAAATCAAACCTGTGAATATTTTTTAATGCTTAGACACTGACCAGAAATCTTTAAAATGGTAGAAAAAGGCTAAATGAAGAAACACAAAGTGGATGGTTTTCTGTGTTTAGTTCATAAGGCCTTCACAAATATTTAGGAAGAAATAACTCTTGGTAATAACTTGACAGGAAAAATGTAGGAATAATATGATACCCATGGCTGGTTTGGTGTTTTTGCCTTGACACTGTGGGTAGCAAACAGAGCTGTGCTCTTGCAGTGGTATTTAGGGTCCAGTGATGACCTTAAATTAGAGCCACGTGTTTGGGCCACTGACCTAAGTGATGGGACTGAGGAACTGAGGAGCCACTTGCCCTACATAACTCTACACCCTGTCTTTTCCTGCACTGTGTTAATCTCCATTTTCTCTGCTCTTTTGCAGCTTAAAGTCCAAACCACAGATAAGCCGGGAGCCACTGTGAATTTCCGCAAGCTGCTGCTAAATCGATGCCAGAAGGAGTTTGAAAAGGATAAAGATGACGATGAAATCTTCGAGAAGAAACAGAAAGAGCTGGAAGCCGCGTCAGGGGTATAGTAAAGCCTCATGAAATATGGGTTGGGTTCTTCATCAATGCACAAAAGAAGTCATGTTAATAGTTAAACTTGGGTGTGTGATGGGAAATATTCAAAGGCAATCGCACATTGTGAGGGAGCCATAATGCTCAGATTCTGAATTTTGATTTTTTTTGCGCACGCGCGCGTGTGTGTTAAATATCTGAAAAGTTTTAGAGAGATAAAGTTTCTACACTTTCCGCTTTTTTCGTCCACAATAAATCACCTTTCCCTGGCAGGAGGAGGAGAAGCAGCGGCTCATTGAGGAGCTAGAAGATGCTAAAGACAAGGCCAGGAGACGCTCACTGGGCAACATCAAGTTCATCGGTGAGCTGTTCAAGCTTAAAATGCTCACAGAGGTCATCATGCATGACTGCATTGTAAAGCTGCTCAAAAACCATGACGAGGAGTCCCTGGAGTGCCTGTGTAGACTATTGTCCACCATCGGCAAGGACCTAGACTTTGAAAAGGCCAAGGTACAACACGCATGGTTACAGAGTGTGATAAAGAGGAAATAGTATTCATAAACATGCATACTCGTGCTAATCTATGTGTAGTTAGATCAAGTTTTGATTTGACGTCGCAATTGTGAGTGTAGGAGGCAGTCCCACTAAATTGTTGTGGTTGTCTTCAGCCTCGTATGGACCAGTACTTCAATCAGATGGAGAAAATAATAAAGGAGAGGAAGACCACCTCTAGGATCCGCTTCATGTTGCAGGATGTGCTGGACCTACGACGGGTAAGTCACAGACGCAGCGCGCACACACACACACACACACACACTATATACACTAAGCTACTTCGCATACAGAAATTAAAAAATTCAACCTTTTCCCTGAGACAACTAAAGGAAAGTGGTGATAATCAGAACCGACCTGACCACGTGAAATGATTGATGGTGGTCCATCACTGCTGAGCCTCGCTGTCAGAATGCTCATACACTTCATGTAAAAGTTCACAAAACATTTTCACTCATTAGCTCCTTATCAACGTTGGACCAGTAACTGGAAAATATGACGATGAATGGACTACATGACGGTCCACAGAATTCAACAGAGCATTACACCATATTTCTTGGAAATAAAGTAAAACCAAATGTCACAGTTTGCTGATCACCAAACACTGTCCTGTTTACAGAAGTGTCCCCCAGGGCGTGATCATTCCAGTTTTTATTGCGTGGGCGTGTCGAGCACAGTATTTGTCATATGTTATTGTGCTCATTCATTGTGCTCATTCATCTGGCAATTTCAGTGTGGACACAACTTTTTTCACGCCGCACGCCTTATTGTTGGATGTAGTCCGACACTGTGCATGGTACTACTTACAGCCCTAGAGACGTCCACACTGGTCCTTAAGCCCTGGCCTGTGTGAGTCTCATATATGGGCTAAGAAAGACATGTCTTCCTCAGCTCTTTAATGCAGGGCAGCTCCTAAACACAGAGCTGCTCTGTGCCATAGGCTGAGACAACAGGCTTTAAAACAGCACCATCTCCTCTATTAGCATGTTAATCAGCCAACATTTGGCTTAATTAACATGTCTTCATTGTGTTCAGTGTCTGTAGTTCCATCATTTTGTTTGTGTCTCATGGTAATTTCCAGTACTTTTTTTTTTTTTAACTTCCTCCGTCTTACTTCAGCGTTTTTCTGTAAAACCAGTTGAGTCTGGTCGTATCGGTGCTCATTTGACTGAAGGAATGCTGCAGTCCCGTAGTTCAGCTCCCCGTCCCACCCACACAGTGTTCCAAAACCTGCTGTCTTCAGTGTTTTTACAAGCCAAAGTCAGCTGCTCCAAGTCAGCACATTGGCCCAATTTAACTTTAAAATACATAGTGTATCCTTTGTTTTTCCTTTTGAGGCACAAGAGAAGAGTTACGAGTCACTTGGTTTTGTATCTCTTCATCCCTTTCAGTTCTTGTCTCTCCAGTCTCCAGTTAGTTGTTAGTTCATTTTTAATTATATTCTTGAGTCATATAATAGGAATTGAAATGAAATTGAAAGGAAAATACAATAATATTTTCTTTTTCTAAAACTTTTCATTTACATTATGTATCCCAAACAGAAAAACAGAGTATGTATATTTCATTTCATGTAAAAAAAAATGGAACAGTCAGTGAATTATTTTTCTCCTCACTCACCTCTGCCCTGCGTTCTCCATCTCTCTCCCTACCCCATCCCAGAATAACTGGGTGCCCCGGCGAGGCGACCAGGGCCCCAAGACCATTGACCAGATCCACAAAGAGGCTGAGCTGGAGGAGCACAGGGAGCAGATGAAGGTGCAACAAGCCCTCATCTCCAAGAAGGAGATGGGTGGAGGCCCAGGAGGCAGAATGGGCGGAGGAGGTCCCGGGGGACGTGGGGGCCCTCACACCCCAGGACGTGGTGCTCCTCCTCAGGACGAGGGCTGGAATACCGTGCCCATCTCCAAGAACCGACCTATTGACACCTCTCGCCTTAGTAAAATCACCAAGGTAGGAGGAGAGGGACAGTTTTCATATACTGTTAATATGCATCATAATTATTCACCGCACATAAGCACATTTTCATCTCTACACCTAAAATAGGACATGAGACATCTGCTAACATCCCATCGTTGTTGTTTCCTGGTTGTAATCTTAGCAGGTGGCTTGTTTTTAACCATCGGTCTTCTCTTTCAGACTCCTGTTCTTGACTTCAACAATCAGTTGCTTGCCCCAGGAGGTAAAGGCACATGGGGGAGCTGGGGTAAGGGCAGCAGCGGTGGCATCAGTGCCAAACCTGCAGATTCTGGTAGGTTTCCTGGACTGATGTGTTTCTACATCAAATACGTATCTAGTAGGACATTTCAAAGCTGAAACTCAGCATGTGCTCTGTGTGTGTATTTTCAACCCCAGGCTCAGAGTCAGGCAGCCGTCCAGCCACCAGCACTCTGAACAGGTTCTCAGCCCTGCAGCAGTCTTCGTCCTCCTCAGGCTCTTCACTGGACTCAGACAGACGAGTTCCTCAGAGGTGAGGAACAGGACACGCAGCACCCAGCCTTTACACGAGACAAAAACAGAGATAAGATTTAAAATGTGACGTATGCATTATGATGAGCGCCTGTTTTGTTTGAGACTCAGTATCTACATCATGTTCCCCTGACAACAGAAACAGCTCGAGTCGAGAGCGTGGTGACCGCTTCGAGCGCTCCGATCGAGGCAGCGACCGCTTTGACCGACGAGACGACCGGCGGGACGACCGCGATCGCAACCGTCTGCAGGTCACCAAACGCAGCTTCAGTCGGGAGAACGAGGAGCGGAGCCGCGAGAAAGAGCAGCGTGGGTCAGCTGATCCTGTCCGCCGAGTAGCGAGCATGACAGACGACAGGGACAGAGGCAGCAGAGAGAGAGCCAGGAGCAAAGAGAATGGTAGGTGACGTGAAAAAGCAGTAGTGTAGATTTAAATTGGATATTTAAAACTTCAAATTGAAAATCTGTGAATTTCCTACCATGCTAATGTATTGGAAGAAAAAGGTTGGTTGTCACCCGCAACCAAAAAACATTTTTCATCAGGTACTGTATCTATGAACATACTATATTTACAAAAAAGATGCTCTGCAATTTTAGAACTGGGAATCATAAATCCAGATTTACAGAATATGATTTTTATTTCTTTTTTCTTGCTGTGTGTGTATGTGAACAGTGAAGCGGGAGACAACTTCCACCCCTCCACCTCCCCAGACCCCCACCAAACCTGCCTTGACTGAGGAAGAACTGGACAAGAAGTCCACAGCCATCATCGAGGAGTACCTCCATATCAACGACATGAAGGTACAGCCGACACTGATCTGCAGTTGTTTTGAAAAATGAAATGAAACCTAACACACTGTTGTCTGTGACATTTCCTTTCCACTGCACATTTCCTGTGGTTGCTTCACAATAAAAGTCACCCTGTGGTTTGTCAGTCAAAGACTTTTAATGTGAAGCAGGAGTTGGAAATTGTGCATGGAAATAATGATATGGTCAGAATACTCACTTACCTAATAACTGTGCATGCAGTGTATATATGTTACAGGCAAGTTAACATTACAGACGCTTGCTGTCACACACAGACGGCCATGACAGTCATGTTGTACCTTATTTCTTGCTACTGTTTGCATGTCCTGCTCTGTTCCAACAGGAGGCTCTGCAGTGTGTGCAGGAGATGAACAGCACTCAGCTGCTCTTCGTGTTTGTACGAAACGGGCTGGAGTCGACGCTGGAACGCAGCGCCATCGCCAGAAGGCACATGGGCCTGCTGCTGCACCAGCTCATTAAGACCGGCATCCTCCCAACACAGCAGTACTATAAAGGGTCAGTATGGAGCCCCAGAGAGGTGGTTTCAGCCAAGCCAAGGGCACGTTCAGTTGGACGTATCTGTCAGTCCTCTGACAGATACGTTATTTCAGTTATTGAAGTGTTAACAGATGTAATATAACAGCAGGATTTACAATGAAGAGAAACCCACAGGAGAGATGCCAGTTTTAGCTTGTGAATTAGAAGAAATCATTTTTAAGCAGCTGCAGAAGCTGAGAAATCTTTAAACCACTGTGGTCTGTTTCCATATGTTTGTGTCAGTGTGGTGCCATTTTGATTTGTTTCTCCATCTGTTTAGTAACTTTCATCTTGTTTGTTTGTTTGTTTGTTTTATTCTTGAATCCTTGAATAAAGAATGAAACTTGTGCACTCTGTTTCTTCAGGCTTCAAGAAATCCTGGAGGTGGCTGAAGACATGGCAATAGACATCCCCCACATCTGGCTGTACCTGGCAGAGCTGATCACTCCCATGCTCCGTGAGGGAGGTATCCCCATGGGAGAGCTTTTCAGGTTTGTGCCTGGACCTCCATCAGCCCTCAGTGCGTTAGGGAGAGAAATCTGTCAGAGAAGATGTGGTTTTGGTTGCTTTTAATTTGTTAATTTGTTCCACTTCCAGGGAGGTTTCAAAGCCTTTGGTCCCTCTGGGAAAAGCTGGAGACCTGCTGGTCCACATCCTCACTTTATTCTGCAAAGAAATGGTGAGAACCGTCATCACTTGTAATAAGTTATCTATATTATATCATAAGTGATAGTACAGTCTCCTGGCTGCTGAAGGCTTGTAAAGGTTTTTGAAAACTGACGTGTTTTAAATTTAAATTCCAGTAACTAACACTGAAGGTCAATCACTGTGAATCTCTTTGTCCATCAATCTACAACTATGTGCATCTCCCCATCAGAGCCATAAAAAGGTCGGCACAATGTGGAGGGACGCAGGCCTCCGGTGGAAAGACTTCCTACCTGAGGATGTAGACGCCAACAAGTTTGTGACAGAAAAGGTGAGAGGTCAAGATTTAGAAATCCTCATCAAACAGCTGTTCATCATCTAATCATACTTTTTAGCTTGTTTTTATGTGAGGCCTCAGTTTAGTTTTGGCATAACAAAGACAAATAGTTGACAGGTTTAGAAACCAGTAGAAGTGAAAGTGCGACACAGGAGCAGGCTTCAGTTCCTGTGTTCCTGAGATCAGATAAAGCTCTTGTAAAAGTGGAATGTGAGAACGTGAGTATAGTATATATTGAAGAGATAAGCACGATGTCTGTCTCTGTCTGTAGGACGTGGAGTTCACACTGGGCGACGAGTCGGAGAAGAGCAAAAAGGGGGAGCTGAGCTCTGCAGAGCTGAGCAAGGAGCTGGACAGACTGATCCAGGACAAGGCCGACAACCAGAGTATCTTTGACTGGATTGAGGTTTGTGTTCCCGCCTCTGTGCAATCCGCTTCATCAGCCGAGCGAAGCTGTGGGTTCCAGTGAATATTTCTGTTTAATTTTGTGTATGTGAAGACTGAAGCTGTTCAGAGCTGTGTCCAGTTTTCTGCATGTGTGTTAACAGATATGTCTCTGTGCAGGCCAACCTAGATGAGCAGCAGACCTCCTCCAACATGTTTGTCAGAGCTCTGATGACCTGCGTCTGTCAGTCAGCAATCATCTGTGAGTCATCTTGCACTCTTCACACTGCTTCTTAAAGACTGTGTCGATCATGAGTGAAATACATGGCAGTATGTCAGTGAGGTAGTAGGTAGAGTCCAGTTTATCAGTTCTGCCCTGTTTAACTTTTACCTCTGCAGGTGAGATTCCCTACAAGGTGGATGGTAAGCAGATCAAGCAGAGGGCCAAACTGCTGCAGAAATACCTGAAGGATGAGCAGAAGGAGCTGCAGGCTCTCTACGCCCTGCAGGCCCTGATGGTGCAGATGGAGCAGCCTGCCAGTGAGTGGCCCATTCAGCCTTATGTTATTCTTTATTAGCAGTGATATTTGATTTTTGTTACCACTTTCTGATGCTTCAAATATCAGTTTGTATGCACAGTTTCCCCGTACGGTAAAAATGATAAAAAGCAAAAGACTGTTCAGATGTGAATTGGGATAAATGGTTCTTCTTCAGATTTTTGGAGTGAAACTGGTTTTACATTTTATTTAAATTGTAATGAAGTATCTTGTGAACATTTCTTGTGTCTCTTCCCTCCATCAGATCTGCTGCGGATGTTCTTTGACACTCTGTACGACGAGGATGTGATCAAAGAGGAGGCCTTCTACAAGTGGGAGTCTAGCAAAGACCCCGCTGAGCAGCAGGGCAAGGGCGTGGCCCTCAAGTCTGTCACTGCCTTCTTTACTTGGCTCCGCGAGGCCGAGGACGAGTCCGACAACAGCTAGGCCCCCACCACCACCACCCACCGCCTCTAGAGCACTGGGAGAACTGGTGGGAGTTCAGAGAGGATCCGTGGGGAGAGTGAATGTTCTGTGGATGATTCAGAATAATCTGAATCAGCAAAATCCTTCTGCATCAACAGAAAAAAAAAAAAAGAAAGAAAAAAATTTCTTCAACTGGGAGAGATTGTATTATAGATCGAACATTCGATCGTAATTTTTTTTGTTTTGTTTTGTTTTGTTTTGGGTTTCTTGTTTTTGCGCAACAGAATGTCTTTTTTGAAACAAATGAGAAATAAATAGAGAGAATAGATATAGAGAGAGAGAGAATGCTGAGAAGTTACGAGCCGTGGGAGATGATGCTGTTTCCTTCAGTATTTTTTTGAGGTTTATCTCCTGTTTTCAAATGGCTTTTCCTCGCCACGGCAACACTATTCAAGACACTTTGCTTAAAGACAGATATTAAAAAAAAAAAAACTTGGGCTGTTCACATCTATATTTTTGATGACTTCATCCTCTATCATGTCGACATGACGCAGCAACATTGTCATGTCACATGCACGGTGTTTGATCTACATGATGTGCTTATGTAGACAGTTAGCTTTTTGTTTCCTTTTTCCAGTGTTGGATGATTGGAGTGTGTGTTTTATAAGAAAATAGAAAACTACAAAGAAAAGTGGCGGGAGCTGTCTAACGGACTTTTCAGACAGCAACGGTTGTGGACTCCGAGGATTTCACGCAGACGTCATGATGTTGGTTTCACTGAGGAGAGGGGCGACGAACACTGACCATTTTGCTGCTGGGGGAGGGGTGACGATGCTTCCCTGACGTCCCCTCCACCCCACCCACCCTCCCTCTCTTTCTCCCATGTGTCTGTTTTACTTGTTTGCTGCGCTTCAAAAAAAAAAAGAAGCAAGGACTGAGAAAGGGAGAGCAGGAGCGAGGGCTCACGGCTGCACCCTGCTACAAAGCCTGTTGATGGATTTTAAAAAGACAAAATATCATTATTGAAACTTGAAAAAAGTATAAAGACAAAAATCCACTTTAATAAAAAAGAACTTAAAAAAAACATAGAGTTTAACAGTATGAAACCTAAGGCCTTTTCTGCTTCCATGAGTGAAAAATGCATTTCAGGAGAGTCCTGTAAATATACGATGAATTGTTTGTTTGTTGTTTTTTTTTTTTTTTTCAAAGAAAAAAATGCTAATGTAATTTTTCCCCACCTCTGAAACAAAGTGGCAGTTTTCCCCTGTATTTATATTTTTCTCTCCTCAGCTGGCAGAAGGTGCTTGTAATTACCCACCCCAAGTCATTGATTACAATTTAATTGAAAATTTGTAAATACTTTTTTGCTTTTCTTTATTAAAAAGATATTTAATTAAAGAAAATTAATGCCTCTTTTCACATCCAAAACTGGAAGAGATAATAAAGATTAAAGAAGATAAAGAAGGAAAAAAAAAAAACACAAAAAAACTCCCATACTTGTGCATTTGTGACAGCAGCTGCTCCCAGACATCTGGGTTTGGCTTTTAACAAAGGTGAAGGTTATTTGACATGTAAAGCTCACATACGCAGTGCGTGAACTCTGGTCCAGATCAAGACTGTAGTGCAATTTAATTCAGACCTGAAGCAAAATTTCAGCGTGTCTCACACATACATCTCTGAGCTGTTGGTAACCAGAGTTAGCAAGAGTTATCAGAATCAGAAAAACTTTATTAATCCTGGTAGGGAAATTCTTTAAACGCTGGACTTGTTCAAAAGTATCAGAATGTTTTGTTTGACTGTGAAATTCATGCTTGCTCTCCCTGGGAAAGCATGAGGCCAGTTCATTTGCTTAATTTGCAGTCAAACTGAAGACATTTTGAAGAGTGGGAAACTGCCTCTGCAGCACCAAATGTTCCCATGTTTAACAGTCTTGTCCCCAGAGCTCAAAATAATTGAAAAAAAATCAAAGGAACCAGCGTTTTAACTCTGAATATAGTGAAAATATAGATTAAGACACTCAGATCAGACCAGCGTCTGTACCTGACTGTTAAAGACATAGTTACACAGTGAAAGTCCAACTTCTCCCATTGTGTTTTGTGTACATACAAAGACTGAAAGTCCTCCCAGTCACATAGTATTTGGACAAACTGGCCATGGGGGAAGAGGGCTGTGGTCACTGGGAGAAATGATGTAACTGGTGCCTCATTATGTCGGACAGTAGGAAAAAAAAAAAAACCCAGCTTAGTATCTGTGATGGGCGTCACACGGACAGGACACACAGTGCTGGACTTTTTGGGGAACTCCAGAAAATAAGTCTTGGCCATGTCTGATCCTCAGTATTTGGTTACATGATTAGTTGGCTAAGTTTGAGGTGGACAAACAGTCAAGAGACACAGAAATGAATCTGCAAAGCTCTAAGTTTCATTTTCTTCTTCTTTTTTTTTTATCCTCTGGCAAAGTTTCCATGCATAGGCTCTGAGTGTGACCGCCACAGGCTTCTATCATTGGGTGCTCTCCAAAATATAGTCATGTTTTTCACAGAGCCGCTTCTGGTGTAATTAAATATCTTAATAGTGCTGAAATGTGAACAGATTTTAACTCTGTATTTTCCTCTTAAGGTTTGGAGCTCTGCAGTGTTTTTGATCCACTGCAACCTGAGGGTCTAGACACTATTAGGTTACATTTTAAGAATTACAATATGAATGAGTTGTTACAGATTTGATGTATAAGAAAGTGCGGATGTGCTCAAACCAGAATTGATTCATCGCATCAGATATTTGTGATCAGATATATTTCTTAACACAAAGGTTATACCAGGAGCAAACCTTGATTGGTGGAAATGTACATTTCTTTATTTTTATTTATTTCTGAAATGGATTCCCACATGGCGGTGATCATCCCGTGAGGTGAGTGAGAGTAAGGTATATGATTACTGAGAGCTTCTCACACACGCTGCCAGTCTTTGTCATGTCAGTAATCCTCCAACAGATTCCTTCTACTAAAACAGTTCAGTAAGAGTTTAACTATAATTTGCAGACATGACAAGTGCAGGTTTATGTGAGTGTAGCGATGCAGTGAAAGGAAAAGAAGATATTGGTAAGTCTGAAAGACGTGTGCTGTATCAATGTCGTGCCAACCAGACTGGCATCCACTCACACTGCATCTATCTGAATTAAAACTAGAAAGGGAAAGGCAGTGAACACCCAGTGTTCCCTCTGGATGCTCCAGTTTCCTCTCTCAGTCCAAAGACATGCAGGTCAGGTTACCTGGAGACTCTACTGGAAACAAAAAGCAACACAGAAACCGCAGCTCGAGCACCAAAGCCAAGTTTTCAAAAAAGCTGCTTTTATCAGGGATAAAGGACTACATGTAATCCATATCTGTGAATAAGCCAGTACTGTGCACTTGTGGTAGAGAGGCACTGGGTTACCAGTTCAGAAATATCAGTGCTGGGGAGGGGAGTGGGCTTCACCCTCTGGCTCTCAGCCTCAACACTCAGCCCCCAGCACCAACCAGGAATAGAAAGTAAGTGTGGTTGTGCTGAGCAGCTCCAAAAAGCACGTCGGACCAAAAGAATGTGCATGCTCGGCAAACGTTTGTCCTGCTCTTCAGCATTTCCACATTTTGACTTTGAACATTTTAAGGCGGTCGATGGTTTTTGATCACCTCAGAGCTCTGCTGCTCAGCCCACATGCTTCTGGATTCACATCTTCCTCCGTACAGATTCCCTCCTAACACCAAACTCCTGTACTCAGGTACACAGTCAGCTGGATCCAGTTTTTGGGTGACAGCTTCACACTGTTGCATCACAGGTGAACCCATCACTCCTATCCATGTAACCCCATCCAGAGTATATTTGCACTGGCTATTGTTAATAGATGAGCAGCCGGGCAGGCAGGGGGCAGTGAGGGACAATCCTGAGACACCTTTCCTTCTTTAGCTTTCCTTTCCTTCTGAGCAAGTTTCAACCAAACTCTGTGCTGGAAATCAGATGAATGCACAGTCAGTTATAGGCTTAAAATATGTTTTAAATATGTTCTGCGCTGAGAGGAGACTGTCATTTCTGGTTTGCTTTGACATTGGCTTCAGACTCAACATCTGCAGTTGCAACATCAAGTTTACTCAAAATCTTCACCAAACACACTATAAATGATTAAATGATCTTTAGCATTTTCAGTAAACACGTGCTTATAATAAGAATACACACTATTTTTGCTTTACTTTAAGGTTATTTGCGTGAAGTTATTTATGAAAGTGGAAATTCACGTAAGGGTATCTGAAGCAGGAAACTCATATCTCCGACGCTTTGCGAGTCTTTTAAGGTAACGTCAGAACTTGTCATATGATCACATGAAACCAAGTCACATGCGCTTCACAGTTTCCCTGTTTATATCAACATGGCTTTTGAAACGTGTGGGTCACCTGTGTGCAGAGTAACCTTATTTTTCCTGTTTTCTCTGCTGGCTGCTGGAGAGGGACAGTATAAGGGTTTCGGGAGGTTTAATCAAGTGCAGGATACCGAGCAGAGAGCTGAGTTTGAGGAGCAATGGTTCACTCAGAAACTGGACCACTTCAATGGTGCAGATAGCAGAGAGTGGAAGCAGGTAAGTCTGTTTCTGTGTCATGTGTATCCTCTCAAGGGTGGAAATTTATTTAGAAAAAAAATTAACAGTGAGGGTTCCAGGTTCGAACCCCGGTCTGGGCTCTTCCGTGTGGAGTTTGCATGTTCTCCCTGTGCCTGCGTGGGTTCTCTCCGGGTACTCCGGCTTCCTCCCACAATCCCAAAAACTTGCATGGGTTAGGTTCATTGGTTACTCTGAATTGCCCGTAGGTGTGAGTGTGTGCGTGTGTGGTTGTCTGTCTTTGTGTGTGTGTGTGTCGGCTCTGCGATTGACTGGCGATGGGGTGTACCCCGCCTCTCGCTCATAGTCAGCTGGGATAGGCTGCAGCTCCCCCGCGACCCTGACGGATCAAGCGGTAAAAAAATGAATGAAAAATTAACAGTGTGATCAGATTTAGCTAGTGCTTGGTGTAGTGTAAAATAAAGAGGGGATGCAGTCAGTGGAAGATGCCATCAAGGACATCTGAGTGTGTCTTTGTCTGTCCGTGCACACCTACCTGACTTTATATTGAGAACTGTACCTTCTAGGCTCATCATAGAGATTACAGGCATACGGATGCACACCTGAATAACACCTCTCTGTCTCTATTTTATTTATTTATTTATTTATTTATTTATTTATTTTTGCCTCAGAGGTACTTTGTAAATGAAGCCTTCTACAGGCCAGGTGGTCCAGTGTTTCTGATGATAGGTGGAGAGGGCCCAGCCAATCCAGCATGGATGCAGTACGGAACCTGGCTCACCTACGCTGAGAAACTGGGAGCACTCTGCTTGATGCTGGAACATCGCTTCTATGGAAAGAGTCACCCAACAGTGTACGTTTCACCTTTCTAGTGCTCTTGTTTAAGTGTGTTTTCCTAGCATGTTTAAAGCAGTTTATGCAGTCTCTAGAGCTTTTTATTCCTTTGGTGCTTTTTGGCAGATGCTAACTCCAGGATCCCTTTAATTCTGGCTCATGTGGGATTAGCTCAAGATAAAATAAGCCAAATACAGAAATGCAACAACCAAAGAAAACAAGCTACATGTGTGAAAGCTAAAACTTGCCTTCACAAGTTTTTTTTAAAAAATGGACAATGTTAATGAATCGTGGATATGAATTCTGCCCCTGCAGTACTGTCAAAGAGGTGCAGGTCTTAACTTTTGACTCCGTTGTGTCATGTTGTTTACTATACAATGAACAAAGAGTTTCCCATTGGGGACTGGGCAAGTATGACTTTACAGAACGACAGAGGGCAGCCATTACCATCACCCTCACCATGTTTTTGCATTTTACATTACATTCAACAGTTTTAAAGCTTTTAATAGCTCTGGTTGAACAATGCACTGGGAGCAACAAAAGGACAAAAATGCATCAGGCCCAGTGATTTCTGTGCCTGGTCAGTACAGAAGCTGATGCTGGTGAAGCTGTTGTACCACTAGATGGCAGCTCTGAATTCAGATAAGGACAGTCCTGCCCATGGCTCATGTGCTGCTGTATAGACTGTATGATGGATGCACAGTAAATGTTCACTAACTGCCTTTCTGTCTTCTCTACATCCAGTGACCTCAGCACAGACAACCTGCGTTTCCTCAGCAGTCGTCAGGCTTTAGCTGACCTGGCTCACTTCCGCACCATCATCGCCGAAAGCCGAGGGCTGACCAACAGGAAGTGGGTGGCGTTCGGAGGATCGTACCCAGGTTCTCTCGCTGCTTGGTTCAGGCTGAAGTACCCTCACCTGGTCCATGCCTCTGTGGCTGCAAGTGCACCTGTTCATGCCACTGTCAACTTCCCAGGTATGAAGAGATGTTGCAAAACATGATAACATACACACACAGGCCTTTATTTTCACCTCATAAAGTATAATCCTGATTCATGCCAAACTCTTTTTATAAAACAGAAAATTTAAGTAAGATTTGCTGTCAGGAAATAAGCACCATGTTAAATATTAATTGAAATTGTTAGATTGCGTGTTTCACTATTAAATTCAGCTTTACACAATGCACCAAACTTATTCGAAGAAAACTTCCTCTTTCGATTTGATGTTGCCTGGAGTCTTCGCAACGAGCTCAAGAATCTTTGTTGAACATGTCAAGCCTTAAATTGAGCTATACAAAAATATTTCCTGTTCTGTTCAGTGTCTTGGAAGTAAGAGCCACAGACAGATCAAAGATGAGGAAGGGTTTATTCTCTATCTGTGTCTGTGTTGTGTTTGGCTGAGCCCATTGTTTTCCTCCGGAAGGCTCCAGGCTGGAATCAAGGTCAGAGTAGCTTTGAATGCGGAGCTGTGCTGTTCCTCCCGCGCACTCATACTATCTTCAAGACACTGTCATACACTTTCAGGCCACATTCTCTTAAGACTTTAGGAAAATTTCTGAGACAAATTACATGGAGAACAGTGTACATGGTGCACTGACGTCAGGTGTACTTTTCCTCTTTGTCCCAAAGTTATTATTTCCTGAAGCAACACTGCAGTTAGTCCACATTATTACCAGCAAGAGACTGGCTTTTATTCCAGGTGGACATATTCCAAGATTTTGTAATGTGGAGTTTCTTCTCTGAGAGCCTGCTTTTAGAGTTTCATGAACTGTGAAATCTGCTCATCATTTCACTTTCAGCCTCCCTGAAACCTTTTTAAATAAATACTTTCACAAGCACTTGAATGGAACGTGATGAACTGGTGCTTTTGCGGCACCTCAAAATAGTCTTGTATGTTTAACTGGGGTTTTTGTGTACCATTGTGGTCTTTTTATAGCAGCCCAGGTTTTAAGTGTCCACTCCTCCCTCTGTCTTTATGTTTTGCCAGAGTACTTGGAGGTTGTGCGGCGTTCGCTGGCCTCAGAGAATACAGAGTGCCCCCTACTGGTGAAAAAGGCTTCAGATACTCTTCTGGAGCGGCTGAAGGATCCTAAGACCTATGACAACATCACTAAAGACTTCAAGTACTGTACATTCACTCCTGTCCTGTTATTCACTGCAAAATTGAACCTGACCAAGGCTAGACAGGATGCATTCATTCAGTGTTTGATGAAATTTCTTGTCCTTTTAATTGTTAGTGTGAATTACATAAGTGATTATATAAAGCAACTTAACAGTTTTTACGAGACCCAACAGTGCCTGAGATAATTTCCCAGTAAAATAGTTAAAACCCCACTCACTTAACTGCACAGGTGTTTTCACTTTTCCTGATCAGAGTTCCTCTCAGGACTGTGTGGGCGTGTACATATGCTGCTTGTTTGGCATTTCCCTCACTCTCTTGTTAGCTTTGTTGTGGTTCTTAGCGCAAGACAAATTAGACCTTATTCTCTTTAGTTGATGACATTTGGAGACCGTGGGAAACTCCCAGCGTGGCTCGATCGGCCTTCAAACCGAGCAGAGGTCTTCTCAGACAGAATACTGGAAACACCTGTGTATAGGCTCATGAGAGCAGATACAGACCTTTTTCCTCCAAAAACGTTTTGACTTGTCAAAGCAGGAGAAGCACAGATTTAGTTAATTAACATTAAGAACGACTCAGTTAGATGGAAGTATACTACCATGCATGCGTCATAATACCAGAGCCAGATGGTGGACTATGTGTTGATACCTGGAGCTTTGTGAGAGGTTCAAAGAGCAGGGAGGGTTGTCTTGGTTCCTGGTTTGATTCAGGTCCTGTTACAGCTTCAGGAGAGTCCCTCAGACATTCTTCGGACTGAGCCTGGGGCTCAGTTCAAAACAAGTATGTACAAATAGTCTAAATAAAAGTAGAAATAAAAATAAAAGAATAGAATAAAATAGAATAGAATACAAAGGTGCAGCAGTAGAAGAAAATAGTGCAAAAAAGAAAAATCTTCATTGCATTTCACAAACATGTATTTATGGTAGTGATCACTACTACTCCCAAACGTTTTAGCTCACAGTTTCAGTGTCACATGATCTCAATACCATTTCATAGGCTTTCACACTATGACAAGAGTAAAAATATGGCTTAATAAACATCATTACTAGGTTTGCTGAAAACTGTTTGCATTAAAGTCTATGGATTACCCAGAGTAACCAGAACATTATTTGTGGAGTGGGTGGAGCCCAAACCTGAGCTAAAAGGAAAGTGAATATTGAATTTACATTCTTCAAGTGGCCAGAATCATGACCGCAAATGAAGGCTCATGTTGCTCCATGTGTGCTGTTAACTGCTAACATGCTAGCCGTAACAGTTTTGTAATGAAAAAACCTGTCAGGGTATTGTTTGACAACTTGTTGTGAAGGCTTTCTGCCTACTGGTTCAAAAAAAATGTAATTTATGCAGCTTTAATACTGTAGTTTTAAATAGAATGAAACCTCCTTTAGCTCTTTCTCCTGACTTTGGTGAAGTAACCCTTTAAAAAGTATGCTGGGCTCTGCCATTTATTTTTTGGACATTTTCTCATTCCTTTGTTAGATTATTTTCTTTTTCAGTGCCTTTCATTGTTTGCTGTCTCTGGTGTTATTTTGTGTGTGTGTGTGTTTTAGGTTGTTATAGTGAGTTGAAGGTCAGTCAGCATGATGAATAAGCAGGCTTAAATTGCTTTTATAATGGTGCGGTTAGTCTCACAGAACTAATAGTGTCATGGAGACACACTAAACCTTTGTCTTTGGGTCCTGCACTGGCGTGGCCACTTTGGACATCTTTTATTTTAGGTTTTTGCAGATCATGTAGGCCGTGGATGCAGACATGTCCTCATGCAGGCACAAACACACAAAGGTCACCAAGGTGGTTTGGAGGCTTGTCCAGCTTCCAAACCACAATGCCTCAGCGAATACAGGACTTGCGTCATGATTTCACCATGAAGGAAATATCATTCTCTGCGCACACACTCACATGCACACACAAGCGAGTTGTTTCTCAAATCAGCATATCACATAATCAGCATGTTTCCTAAATTTACCAGTGTAAAGGTCTGACAGACACTAGAGGAAACTGTAATTTTACCGCCTCAGACTTTTTCACAGACATGCATGTACGTATGTCTTTAGTCTGTACACACCCACACACACCTGCAAAGTATAACAAACACTGTCATTTCCACTTTGACTCTCCACCTTATTACTGTCAACTTGACAGATGGAGCTAATCAGCATGCGTGTACTAACTTTGAATGAACCACTGTTCCACCAAGAGGTATTATCTATTCACATCCTGACATCTTGAGGAAAAAGAAGTTTTTTTCACAAATTGGAACTTTTTTGGAGAGAACATAGTTGGATTTGTTTTGGATCACAGATTGCTTCACCGCTCGTCCATGGCGGTCACTGCTCTAAAAAATAATGTAGCTGGATTTTTTTTTAGATGGTAATCATAGATAGAAACAACTTCTGAACACTTGCCGGTGGCAAGTTGTATACTTTCAGGTAAAATGGCCTGAGCTTTTGGCCTGCAGAGAGCACAAGAAAAGATGCACTGTACACTTGCCAAAACATGCTCGGCTCTAACTTTCCTCCTATTTTCTTCCTCTCTCCCGCTCCAGCTTGTGTTCCAAACTGCAGATCCAGACAGAAATGGACTCTGCCTATTTCCTGGAAACGTTGGCTGGCAACTTTATGGATGTGGTCCAATACAATGAAGACAACAGGGGGTTTGAGGTGAGAGACTCACACTCCAAACAGCATCAGGAAAACATAATAAAAATTGGATTTCTGGAGCCTTAACCATTTTGGATTAGCACAAACAATAGCTGCTATTTTTTGCCAAAGTCATGGTCTTTAAATGTGCTTGTTTTAGAGATATAGGAATTAGAAATGATTCATACGTGTGGACTTGAGACAGAATAAAGGGAGTTTGTGGAGAGGCTTTGTAGGTCTTGAGTTGACCTAGTATCCAGTCTTGGTTGAGTGGATGGCAGCAATGAGGTGTTGGGGGATATAGAGAGCCCGAGCAGTATACTGAAACATAATAAACCCTGCATTGTTTAACAGTGAGAGGCCCAGAGATACTGCCTTGTAAGATGGTCTCCGGGGTTGGTCCTGGGGCTGCTTGCTTGCTTGCTTACTTTGTCTACATACATTATAGGTGGCTTGTGACTCCGCATAGAAGGGAGCAGCAGAGTAAGATAACACTGGAAGGTGGAAAGTAGATTTTGACTTTTAGGTTTTTAAAGAATGATGCCAATCTAGTTTGATTAATGTTCATAACAAACCCATGGTCATTACAAAAGTACCAATTACAATAATAATGTGAATAAGGGTTAGGGTTAGGGTTAGTGAAAATGTTGCATGATAATTAATGTAGCGTAATAGTTTCCCCATAGACAGGCACTGTGACGATTATTTCTACTGTAGATAAACCTGCATTACACAGTAGGACAATCAAATGTATCTGTTGCAACTGAGCAGTATAAGGAGGTCCTGAATAAGACTGGGTGATGCAAAATTACTTTGTCATGTTCACAAGAGTGTAGTGGGGGCAGTCAGAAAAGTGTCGGATGGTTTTCGTTCTGTCGTGTGCTCAGTTGTAGGTTAAGTGTAGATTTGTGACGTGTCTGTGTTCTATGCAGCCGTTCCTTTAATCCAAGACAATTTTCTCTTTCAGAAAAATAAAGCACAGCGACCTTGAATCTTGAAAACTGAGTTTCACATTTTGCATCGTAAAAAATCCCATAATCCCACAGAAAATCCCATAATACAGACAATAAATTGTGGAAAATATTACAGCTTTTTCAGAAGACGTTCCCATTGTCATTGTGGTGAGATGTAGTACACACAGCATTTCTTTCCTCTTTCTTTTCTTATTATCTCTTAGTTTACATCTGTCCCCTTTCCTTTTCCCTCTTGCTGCTCTTTTTTACTAGTTACCACTCTTTTCCCCACCCCCCCACCCCTTTTTTTCTTATCCTATCCCCTCTCTGTCCCCCTGGTGCCTTGAGGAGACGTGAGTCCGGTTACCAATAAGCTGATGTGAAAAAGTAACAAAAGAGTCTTTGGTCTCTCTGGTTTCCTGTCGCCCCAAGCTAAAGAGACGCTTATTAAAGAACTGAGAAGGACGGTGGGCCACAGAGTCCACAGCACTAGGGGACAAACACAGCCAACAGCTGCCTCTCTGACAGAAAGGCCTGGGTATAGAGCAAACTACTAGGTTTTATGAACCATTGAGGAATTTGGGTAAGAACTAGGAGTGAGGTGTAACTCAATCAGAAGAGTCTGTGAAGCAGTGGCTTCACAGTTGAGGGGTTATCAATGGGGTGCTTTATAAAATATGTAAGGACATCATGTAACATTACAACTTGAAGAAAAAGTCCAACAGTTCTTGTTTTTACACAGAAGATGCAGATGGGGTTGAAGTCACGAGTCATTTATAGTTAACAAGGCTTTTGATTTGCACGAAAGAACAGTAACCGCTGCCAAGTGTTTACTCCTCCAGCCATCACTCCAGTAACACAAACACTCACTGAGCACTTTATTAAGAACACCTGTACACCTGCTTATTCATGCAGTTATCCAGTCAGCCAGTCATGTGGCAGCAGTGAAATGGAAATGTCACAGTCTGTCTGAGTGTGTTCATCCATTTATGGCCACAGTTCAACATCCTCTGATGGCCACTTCCAGCAGGATAACGCTCCATGTCACAAAGGGTACAACCAGAGCATTGGACTGAGTAGCCATAGTTTATTACTGAAGAGCAGTGTGGGTAGGTACAGAGGGAGGTGATAACTACAGTTTATCAATCAGTTAAATAATTAGCATTTAATTCACAGTTTTGATTTATGTAGATCTTGAGAACTCTGTATGGTTCAACAGTTGAACACAAGCTTGTACTGTACTATAAACACTCTATGATCCATTGCATCCGAGCAGATGGACTTTGTTACTTTCCACCACTGCAGAGCTGCTACCATGGCTGCAGAGTCTCCTACTTGTTCTTCAGCACACACAATGAATAAAGAAAGCAGTGAAGGAAGCAGTGGGACCAGCATTTATAGGTCTAGCTTTAGTAAATTAGGCCAATACAAAGGAGAATGGACCTAAGTACATGTACTTATGAAAATAATTTGCAACTACATTACAGTAGCATAAAGAGAAAATCATGGAATTATCATAAACATAATGTTTCATAAAAAAATCTGAATACATCAGCAATCAACAATCTCAATAGATCTCTGTCCATTCACTGAACTGACTGAGAGGATACATTTCCTCCCAAATTGCCTGGAATCAGTTCATCTTGACGTCATCGTCGTTCTGTCTGCACGATATGGAAATAAACAAAAATGGGTACATCAGCACTAAAATAGAGAAACCCAGCACACATGCAGAATGTACAGATGCTCGAGTGACAGCATTACAGTTACTTACCGAATATACAGTATATAAAAAAAAAAAAACAGTTGACAGAACAGTTTATCTCCAAGGTCCATTTAATAACTGTTTTGGACTGTTTGTTCATTCCAAAGCTCTGGAACAACCACTAACAACAACTAAATCAATCTTGAGATGAGGTTGTTTTTTCAGCTGCTGTTTCCAAACTCAAAAGAAAAAAATCTTTTGTGGTGTCTAGCCATGGGGATATTTTGTTTTCGCGTTTTAATATAATGGCTTCTCAAACATCATGTGATTTGTGAGACCTTGTGAGACAAGGGGTGGTAGTCAATGCAACCTAGCAACCCAATTTTCAAACCTCAGGCACTGCATGGGGTGATCACTCCAGTGATTAAGTCATTTTCATTTTATCATATTACTTCTTTATTCCTTTTTTGTATCTTGGATAAGTCTCCTTCAATCTGATATAGGGAGAAGCTAATACAAAAAGTTAAGTCTTGGATTGTTGTTGTTCTGTCAATGTAGGGAGTGACCGGCACTAACATCACCATCAAGGTGCTGTGTGGTGTGATGGGTGACAGCTCGCTGGGGGAGCCATATGCACGCTATGCTGCTGCGGCCCGCCTCATGATGGACACCTTCTCTGTGAAGTGCCTGGACGCCAGCTTCAGTACCTACCTCAGAGACATGACTAACACATCCTGGGAGGGGCCGGCTGCAGGGGGAGGTGGGTATGAGCACATCGTGGACGGTGGCTTTTTGTTTGTGTAAATAAGGTTATTTTTGTTGGTTCTATTTAAAACCTCAGTGTAACTCCACGACTGCTGGAAAACAGCTATTTTTATGTACCTTGAATTTTTTTGGTTCAATTCGTTGACAGACAGACAGAGGATAAATGGCCTAGACATTGTGATGTCTCACAGAAATTTTCCACTGTCACCCAGGAGCAATCACCTCCAGTAGAAATCAGTAAAAAAAAGCACCTCGGAAGACCAGAATAAAACACAGCCACAAGACCGGTTATGTGTTGAGCAACGGATGTGGCCATTGTCATCATGTAATTTCACGTATTACGGTGAAATTGTTGCTCAAGAAAAAGCTCAAAGAAAAGTAGGCGAGTCTGGTACTGGGAAACAAATTGCACCAAAAATA
The DNA here is from genome assembly GCF_017976425.1 of Toxotes jaculatrix. Taxonomy (NCBI): domain Eukaryota; kingdom Metazoa; phylum Chordata; class Actinopteri; family Toxotidae; genus Toxotes; species Toxotes jaculatrix. Next base: position 22,810,448 of record NC_054402.1, on the reverse strand, counting down.
TGTAATGACATCACTTTATACCCAAACAAAATGTCTGGAATGATGTGAACATCCTAAAATAATGTTTTCTTCTTCCTGGGGTAAAGTTAAATTAAGACCATGAGGACTGAAGCTGTTTTTTTCCCAGCTCTGGTTAAAAATCCAAGGGTATGGGTATGCAGTGTTTTACTGTGTTGTCTTATTGGAGCACTCAGTACTGACTAACAACTTTTCATGTGTAACCAAAAATGGGCTCTCTGCACTCCTTGCTGTATCCTTGCCCTGGGCTGTGGTTCCTTTTTCCAGCTTTGGTTTCATGAGTGGGAGGACTGGAGTGGGATCACTGGAACAGGAAGTGGTCTTTTAAAAAGTCATTGGGATGCGTCTGCATAACGCCCCCCCCCCCCCCCCCCATTGTTTTGTGGGTTTCAGTTAAACTCTCTGCTCTCTTTACTGGGGCTGAAAACTGAAAGTGAATACTTTTGGGAGAGAAAGCCATTTTAAAGTAATTGCTAGTGTTACCTCTCCTGAGTTGTAATTGGTTTGATTTCTGTGAACCAAATGAACATGCTGCCCATGGATAAACAGTGTGTGTGTGTGTGTGTGTTGTCAGGGAGACAGTGGGTCTACCAGACCTGCACTGAATTTGGATTCTACCAGAGCACTGATTCACCCAATCAGCCCTTCACTGGCTTCCCTCTTGAGTGAGTACACTAAACTTTGCCTCTCTGCCCAATAAACTATTATTGATGCTTTTACCCCTGCACCTGCCCCCCCCTCTCCTGCTATTACACATCAAACACTGGCCATTTTTCATCTTTGCATCCAGTTTCATTACATCGTTACATTGTTGATCTGTGTTTTCTCATCTAGGTATCAAGTGAAACAGTGTGCAGACTTCTACAATGTCAGTGCTGAGCAGGTGGCGGAGGCCGTGGCCCAGACCAATGAGTATTACGGCGGCTATGACATTCGCTCCAGCAGAATAGTTTTCCCCAACGGGTCCATCGACCCCTGGCACGCCTTGGGAATCACACAGGACATCACACCTAACCTGCCTGCTGTTTTCATCAAAGGTGAGAAAAGAAAAAAATATGCCTAATATGTGATTCCACTCCAGTAGAAGCTCTCTGACTCTGTGTTTGGAGTTAAGGTGTTTCATGCTGTCACCATAAGTGTATGGTACACAGTCATTCACACCTTCACTGCTCCCTTTATAAAATACAGTTGATTTCTCTGTAGTAAATGTAACAAATGCAGGAAAATGCAGAGCAGGTCCAGTTGATTCAGATTTTGTATCAAGATGGCAAGATGAAAAGATCTGAGAGACTTTAAAAGAATGTTCATTGTTAAGGCACTGATGGCAGGAGCTTCATTCACAAAGACGGAATGATAAAGCTAGTGTTTCAGTAGGAGCAGTGACTAAAGTGTCTGTACATCTGTATTTAGTTCTCTGGGAAAGACATCAGTAAACAGGGTCGGACACTGTTGTTGACAGAACACATTTAATGACCATGATTTTCGTGCATTAAGTAAGTGTAAGTAAAAACTGAAGAGCAGCTCTTCATCAGGTGACCGAGAAAGTCAGTGCAAGACGTTAACAGACTGTGTCAGCAAGAACAGTCTGTTGACAATCACATAGAGAGGGATATTATAACAGGGCTGCAGTGCATCAACCCCTCATTACAAAGATGAAAGCACATCTGAGAGTTCACTGGTGCAAAACCTAGAGGCACTGGTTCACACAGATGTGGACCAGTGATATGTTCAGATGAGTCAGCCTTCACCATGTGTGGCGCACACCAAGAGAACGGTACAGGCCTGAATGTTTGAGCCCTATAGAGAGGAGATCCTGTGGCTCTGTTATGCTGTGGGGGGCATTTTGCTGACATGGTTTGGGTCCACTTGTCCTCTCAGGGGGGGAAGGGTCACTGCAAATTGTTCTGAATCTTCACCTTTGTTCTATGATGAAACATGTCTATCCTGATGGGAGTGGTCTCTTCCAGGATGATAATTCCCTTATCCCATAGTGCACAGGAGGTCACTGAATAGTTTGAAGTATGAAGATGATATGAATTATATGGTATGGTATATTATTATATATATATTGTATATTTTATGGTTTCTGTGGGAGATTTTGGACCGAAAATGTCCTGTTGGTCACTGTTATGATGCAACAAATGTGCGAATGTGGTTCCTCTAAGGTGAAATTGTACATGATGGGTAGATGTCTGCATTGACCAGTTCATCATTAAGCCTGTTCATTAACAGCTTTTTGAATTAGTCTATATCCAGGTTGAAGATCTGTTGCTGGTTAATTGAAGGCTTAATTTCTTTTGTGTTTGCTTTACCTTACAAACACCAAGCAACTCTTTCAAAGTAGAACAATAGGTTGCGTGTTCAGCTCTAATTTTATGAGGTGGATAATTGTTCTTGTAACTTGTTTTACCACTTTTCCCTGCCGTATCCATTATACATCCATTTCTCTCTCTCTGATCCAGGAACAGCCCACTGTGCCAACATGTACCCTGCCAGGAGTGAGGATCTCCCCCAGCTGGCTCTGGCCCGTGACCACATCTTCTTACTCCTCCAGCAGTGGTTGAAGCAATGACTGACAGCTAAATTAGCCAATCAGTGGCTTTGCAAAGCAAACTAATTATTCTTTTGTCCACATTGTTGACATTGGAATGAGACTGCTAATTATACTGCCACATTTATGACTGCTTGAGAAGGCACTTTAAACAAGCTGTAGTAGGTACAAAGTTCAGGGATTTTTAATGAGTGAGACAATTTTGAGCAGATGAATAAAGTTTTTTTTTTGTAATGACTGTATTTTCAGTTTCATTCCAAGTTAACATTGCAAAGGTGGACATGATGTGTAATTAGAACCAGTAAACTGGCTGGTTTCCAGGGCAGGGTATACATATACTGTACATTAAACTAGGAAAAAACAAAGAAAAAACACATGCAAGTATGTGAAACTGAAATTTTCCCAGTATAACATTTGCCTTTGAATTCAGAACAAAATGTCACTGCCTCCTGTTTCATGCTATTAACCCTATCAGCATACACGACACTTTGTGTGGCCAAACTCTTTCAAAGGTTATGAGGAGTGACAGAAAAGTTTGGGGCCTAAGGTAGAAAGAGTCCATTTTAGAAAACCTTGCACATTTATTTTTTTAATCATTTATTTGTCATGGAGCATACAGATCCCTTCTTTGTAGAAATTGGCTTCTTGGGCCTCCAGACTGTGGTCCACAACAGCAATGAAAAAATGATCACTGTCAAAATGGAGACCACTGAGTTCCTTCTTTATTGTCAGGAAAAGGTAGTAGAATGAGGTGTCAAATCAGGCCAAGGACCTCCTTGGGTTGATAAGCCCTCGCGACCGAGATAGCGGATGACTGCACGAAGGCCGAAAATTGCGAGTACTGATTCGCAATTTTCAATTACCCGAAATCTAGTCTTGTATAATCACTCTCAGCAGAACAGAACAACTCCTCTCTTTCTACCTTAGGCCATGAATTTAGCAATCACCCCTTGTTGCAGTAGGTTCATCAACATCATGACTGTACAAATGATCCTTTCTCTGTGGTATTATATGGTTTAAACAGACAGCAGTGAAGCAAAAACAAAACTTTTCAAAAGAGAATTTGTCAGAAATGGCTTTAGTTTATGTGTTTGCATGAGATAAACATGTACACATCAAGTCTTTTTCAGTACAACTTTAGTCTTGTTTGGGAATAGAAGTGTAATTGAAATGTTGTCTTGGCTGCTCAGCCCGAGCGTGATGATGTCTCCAGTGGGACCCCTTTGCCACATCAGTAACTTTTGAAAGTTGTGTAATTTGGACTACATTCTGCAATGTTCTCTCATCTTTTGTCATGAGGAAAATAGTTTTAAGCAGAATCTGCATTAGAAAAATAAGTGGTGTTGCGTGGAATGATTAGAGCACACACAGCTGTGTGTTCTGTCACTGCCGCCTAAAAACCCAAAACACACACACACACAATGACCCTCCCTACTTTGCTAAACAGTGTTTATTTTCCCATTTCTGCATCCCAGCTGGACATGCAACACCCCCACCCAAGCATAAAACACACATTCACAAAGACCATTAGACCAAAATCTGACCTGAGTCCTGCCCTACTATGGGCGTGCCATGCTGTGGCAAAGCCGCCACCTGGGTGTTCTGTCAGAGGCTGTGTAAAACCAATCTATTAAATCAGAGGCTCAGCCCATGGAATACATGTGAAATATGTATTATTACAACAGTCCACAATCCAGTCTTTATTGAGGAAAACATTTTTGATGGATTTAGCCATAATTAGCCCATAGACTCTCATTTAATCCTCTGTAATTCACACTCTCCAGCACCTACTCATAATCCCCTCTTTGGCAGCAGCAGGGATGTTATTGAGCCTCAGCTTCTTTTCTGGTGTGCGTTTGTGTGTCTCCACCCAACTGTATCACCTCACCTGATAGAGGAGCCTCAGGTGGCCCTCTGAGAATGTGAGTCTGTTGTGGGGAAGCAAAACAACTAAACTTCACTGAATATGAGCAAACATAACTAAGATGACAGTGTTATTTCATACATTTCCTTTGATTGCGTCTTCCTGTTGCACACAACTTAGAGGTTCTTGGTTCAGTCAAGGTAGCCAGAGTGGGTCAAAATATTACCGGAAGTAGCTGCATGGACTTCATGAACTTTTGTTCATTTGTTTTTTTGTTTTTTTTTTTTTGCTTAGAAAAATATCTGCGATGGCTCGGTTACAGGACTCTGTCCGAAAATTATGCGAAATTATCAGCTTTGTATTATGAGGGCTGGGAAACTGTATTCCAGTAATGGACAGGAAGAATATGCTTATTTAGGGGATTTTATTTTGAAAGTCCACCGGAAAGTCTCGTCCTGTGAATGTGTTGGGGACACTAACGGAGACACTCTGCTCCTGCTCGCCTCGGTTAGAAGGCGGAGTTGAGTCCATTAAAGTCCACAGAGAAACAGCGGTGGAGTCAGTAGTAGCTCTGACTTTCACTGGAATAAAGCGTGTAAAGTGGGTTTTGTTTTCACTGACATTGCAGACGAGCCTTGGTTTCAGTTGTTTGGTCGACAGTGGACACTGGACTGATAAAGTTATAGTTTCACCTGCGGGATAAGTCGGACTAACGTCACATCCTGATCGGTAAGGACCGTCGTTTTTTTTTAACCTTAATTGTTACAACAAATGTCGACAGGTTCATACATTAAATCTAGTTTAACAACATTTAGCACCACCTTGTAGTCTGCATTCAACCAAACACATTCACATTTATACGGCTGCTTGTATTTCTGTCAGGTGGATTTTGTTTGATACCTTCATTTAGCTCTAAATAATTAATGTTAACTTACCACAGAAAAAAAAAAACTAAATATTTTTGTGAAGTTTAGGTTTTGTTAACGTGAATTGTGAGACAGTATAGCTCCAGCAGAAAGTGTCGAGCAGCTTTCTCGGACTCCCTGCGTGGACTCTGTTGTAACGGGTAAGAGGAGCACGCTGGTCAGGGGCGGTCGGGCTTGTTGTGTGACTGCTCCGTTCCTGCACATTTCACTGAGGAAAAAGAAAACAATTCTCCTGTTTTACTGCAGCTTTTTTTTTTTTTTTTTTTGGCAACCCTATTCAAGATTCCCAAAGTCTCATGCAGCATATTGTACAAACACATCCACTCTCATATATTTTAAAACACTGCCAATTTTATATATTATGGTGAGGTTTCCTGTAACTTTTCTCGACTCTGCACTGTGTTGGGACGGCTTTAACCAATAAAGTACACTTATGCACAGTTCACACACTTTGGGGGAAAAAAATAGCGTAATTACTAAAAAGTCCAGGTACAATAAAATCTCACATTGCACATAAATGTTCTGTGTCCTCTAAACAAACCAGCAGGCAGTCTGGCTGGCTCTGTGAGCGGGGGTGCAGGCTGAATGAATCATTCTCCTGAAGTGGTCCAAAAGATTTAATTTCGTCTAAAATTAAAGAGGAAGAAGAGAACACTTTCGGTGGGCAGGTTGTGGTTAGGCTAATATTTAGACCATGTGAGTAAGAGTTAGTCAGACCCTGCAGCACTGGATAAAAGGTTTTATGGCCTGAGGACAAGCAAAGGTGCATGTGATAATTGTGGTAAACCATGATGAGTCATCTCTTCTCTTGGAAGCGATTTTAAGGAATGCCACTGTTTGTAGATTGATGTTCTGTAGCTGTTGTGATGAGATGTTGATGACAGTGGAAACCAATACATGGAAATAAATCATGTCTCTCCTGGAGAACAGATCAACAATTGAGACTGCCATGGTTCATTTAAAGTTCCTATGATAGTCTCTGCTGTGTTTCTTACTAGGTGCGGTATAAATCAGAATGAAGCACCTCTCCGTATTTTGCCTGTATGCACTTGTGATCCTGCATGGCCTTGAGGGTGTGCTTCCCCAGACTCCCTCGTATGGTGAACGGGGCTCAGATCTGGGCATACAGGTGTTTCAGCAAGTAGTCCGCTCCAGGCCCCTGGGAAATGTGGTGTGTTCACCCCATGGAGTGGCTTCCATCCTAGGCATGCTGCTCTCCGGGGCCCATGGAGAAACCCGGAAGCAGATCATCAGTGGTCTCCGTTACAAGAAAAATGGTAAGGACTGTTTCTGACCGTAGAAGATAAGACACTAGCTTGATGTAGTCTGTCTCTCAGCGTTAAAATGTGGTAGATTAGCTCTCTGCATTAAGCAATGACTGAGAAATAATTCAAAGTTTATTTGGTCTGCACAGGTCCTTACAAGATGTTAAAGAAGCTGCACAAGTCCTTGACATCTAAGTCCAACCAGGAAGCTGTGCTGATTGCCAATGCCATTTTCAGCCAGGTGGGCTTCCCCATGGAGCAGTCCTTTGTGGACACCAACAAAGCCAACTTCCAAAGTGAGACCAGGAGCTTGGACTTCGGCAACCCTGACAGGGCAGCCAATGAAATCAATGAATGGGTCAACAATAAGACCAAAGGTAGGAGTTATGGATGCACATAGCAGCTGCAAGCACATTCTCAAACAGTCCACAAAAACAAACAATGAAATTTATCACAAAAACCTTCAAAGCCCAGTCAGTTATCTATGTTGAGTATCGATACATAAGTTTGGAGTTTAAACTACCACTGAACTCTTTTGTCCTTTTCACAAACCACAGTATAAATCTCTGGCTTTGTGATGTGGTCACTTTTCTGTTGCGTAGACTGTTGTGTCCTTGAATGATGTTGCGGTGTTACTTCCTCATCTGTACAGAAGAGAATGGGAAAGAGATGGTGGTTTTCATCAAGCCTTGCTGATTGAATGTTTCCCCACATGTTGCGTATTTATCCAGGTCACATCTCCAACTTGATCCAACCAGACATGCTGGACTCGGCTTTCACCCGTCTGGTCACTGTCAACGCAATCTACTTCAAAGGCTTATGGAAGTCTCGCTTCCAGCCGATGAACACCAAGATGAGGCCCTTCACGAGGGGCAGTGGGGATGTAGTTTCTGTCCCAATGATGTCCCAGGTATCTGTCTTCAACATAGGTGAGTGGTGGCCGTCTGACTGAGACTGACCATTGGAAGTTGAGCCATTATTCAGTATTAATGATTTGGCTTTGATATTATTGACTTGTTTACATACAGCCAGTGTTTTAAAGACGCAAGATGTTTTTTACTACAGTTCTCCACCAAATTATATTTTAATATATTTTATATCATTATTAGGAGGTTCTGCTGTAGCTAGTTGTTAGTATTGGGTGGATAAGGTTGTAATTTTTATGAAATAATAAGAGCCAGTCAAGACAAGTCATAGAGAATTACACTTCAGCAATATGATAAATACAAAGTTTGTAAATCCAGAGAAGTTTAATTTCTATAATTGGACTGTCCATTTGTCTCACCATAAATGATCAGGAATCACTCTTATTTTGTAGATAAGCTGGATTTGTGGGTAGATTGGTGAGATATATTCAGTCATGCAGTGTAACAGATTTGTTAGATAATGGATAAGTGGGCTTTCCATATTCCAGTATAGAATGAGTGCTAGAAAGTAACTTACTGTGAAATGTCATTTGACACTGAACTGACCCTGAAATTAAAATTATACCAGTTCCCACATCTAAAGAAAAAACGGCATACGCTGTACTTTCAGTGGCAACAGGATCCAATTTGAATGTCAAATTGCTCTTTCTTGTTTGTTCTCGCTCTCCGTTTTTTCATGTTTTTGAACTCCCTGCCACATTTGAAACTATTTTTAAAGGCAAATCTCAGCTCTTAAGTTACTAAAAACAGAAACAGTTATAAGGAGTGCATGGTAGGAGACAGGAGAACAATTCAACATCTTCCAGGGGTGTGGAACAGCTGCTGCTGGCTAGTTCCCATCTCTGATAGACATGCTGTTCAGCATGGTCCTCAGGAGGACACAAGAAAAGACACAGGCAGATAGTTTGCTTTGGGCGTGGTGGATGATATTACCTTTACACGTATCTTAAATACTGAATGGTAATGTAAAGTTAAAGGTTTCGTGTGGAAATGATTTAATTTAGTTTATTTTTGTGATGGAATCCCAGGCACAGTTTGTGATTCATAGGTCAGCTTGTGTTGAGTTGTAAGGACATGCAGGCTTAGACATGCCACATCCATAGGACATTATTGAGCCCTGTGTGAAATGAAATAATATACAAGTCAGTTGTTTATATTTAGATGTGTTGTCAGAGTTGTGTTAGCATGGTGAGTGCTGTGGGTAGATTAAACTAAGGCCGTGTTCAGCTGCGAGGCACAGATGCTTCTCCGTTATCCTGCAGTGTGCTAACTGTGGTGTGGAGAGTCTGTGGCTTTGATTCTTGTCCCCAAATTACTGTATTTAGGTCATAAAGAGAACAAAAGGTAAAGTTTGTAATGGCCCTTAGTCGCTCGGGTTTGGCTACACTTCTGTTTCATGATGATAATGGGATTTACCTATACTTGGCTTTAATGCTATGATATATTTTAATTAATAATTCATGAAAAACTGTAGTTACAGTTAAATTGATGCTTGTGCTGTGAGACTGGTACTGCTGTGACTTTATCTGCTTTCTTTGGCCAACAGTTAAACTGTACATATGTTAGTCTTATTTTTAAGCCAAGTGCTGAACAAGGTGGAATTGTATTGTTATATAAATGGTCAAAGGGCCAGCATACACAGGAGCACCTCAAGCTTCAAGCCATGTTAATAACACATTTAAATGAAGACAAAAGCTCTCTAACACTTCTTGGGAAGCTCAGTAGATCTAAAAATAGTATCCCTGTGTCAATAAGAAGTCATAATCTGTGATATCTGAAAATCACTGTCCCTTACCAACACAGCATTGTTCCAGACAGTGTTCTGCATTTGATATAATGAACCTCTGCTGTCTGGTAGGTCACTTCTGAGAAAGAAACTGTTTGCACTCAGGAAATGATGTATTTTCCGCTTCTAGTTTATTTAGACTAAATAAAAATATTGAACAGTGATAACAATCCTGGTCAGAGAGGCAAAGAAAATAAAGTCACCCACAGAAACACAGAAAATCCTGGCAAATCGGAGAGTTGGATAGCATTTAAATAAAAAAACATTCTTAGTTCTTTATTAACACACAAATAACATTGCATTCTACAGGGCTTAAGTAAATCAAGTCATGCAAGGAGTAACAGGAATAGAAATACCAAAATTTACAAATACATAACAGGGAAAAAAGTACTAATTTCATTCCATTTTTCTTGCATCGCAAGGAAGTGGAAAAGTGGGTTTCACAGTCTCAAAAACAGAGAAAAGAAGATGAAAAAAAAGATTCTCTTCTATATCAGTGATGATACATGAATCAAATTTCACCCGTGCTGTCACCCAGACCTTTGAAATCATTAGCCTCTCCTCTGCTGCCAGGCTTGGCCTCCACACCCCAGGGACTGAAATATAGGGTGATTGAGCTTCCCTATCGTGGCAACACTGTCAGCATGCTGATTGTTCTGCCTTCTGACGAGGACACACCTCTGTCCCGTGTTGTCCCACACATCAGCACAGCCACAGTGCAGAGCTGGAGCAAAGTGATGCGCATGACTAAAGTCCACCTGGCCCTCCCCAAGTAAGACACACACACGCACACTCGCACTCAACAGCTGCAAATTGACTGAATGTGACAAACCTTAACGTGTGCGTGCGTGCGTGCGTGCGTGTGTGTGTGTGTGGTGTGTGTGTACGTTTGTGTTTATGTCTGTAGGTTCACTGCTGAAGCGGAGGTAGATTTGGAAGCCCCCCTCACAGCGCTGGGAATGACGGACATGTTCAGTGAGGACAAAGCTGACTTCAGTTACCTCAGTGAGTGAAAGCACAGTCAGTCCAAACCCAAAAGTGACGCAATGCTTCAAGCGTCTACGAATATTTACAACAGTTTGAAAAAGGGCAAGGCTTAAAAATATGAAAGGATTGTTGGCTGTTTACTGCTAAGAGCCAGTAAGAAGTACGAATCATGGCTAACTGTTCAGTGTGAAGCCTGAATCACTGCTGTTCTCTCTCTGTCCTTCATCCTCCCCCTGAGCAGTGGAATGAGAGGAGCTCTGAATGAGGTGCTCTAGCGCCATCATGTGGAGGACGGTGTACAGGAGTTTATTCTCTCACACTTTCACTCAATAATTGATCAGACCAGTTAATATAACCTTTTATTTGGACAGAGCTCATTGAAGCTGTATTAGCTCTGTGTTATATGCATGAGAACATTTGTGTCGGTGAAACATGAGTGTGCAGGGTGTGCTTTTAATGATTTCTCAGAAGTAGATAGTAAAGTTTTGTTCGCTGATGCTATTGATTGCAAGGATGTTATTACACTAAAAATGTGGCCATCGTGTTGGCGAGGATCGGATTAATATCAGATTGTTAAGAGATTATTATTCATTGTCTAAATCCAGAGTTAACAGTGAGTGTTTTCTCAGGTTCTGAGCCTTTGCATGTATCCAAGGCTCTCCAGAAAGCCAAAATCGTGGTGAATGAAGACGGAACAAAAGCAGCAGCTGCCACCAGTGAGTATTTGTTCAGAGCTGCCTTGTCTTGGACTCAAATGCTGAGGCACACACTGACCTGTATGCTGAATTGATGAGAATGCTCTTTATAACAGTTGTGCTTATAGTATCGGTACAGTCATAACAATAAGCTACGCTGCTGTAGTTTCTCACCTGTTCTTACAATGTGTTCGCTTTTCCATTTAGCTGCCATTTTGCTGACTCGGTCCTCTCCACCTTGGGTTACAGTGGACAGACCTTTCCTCTTCCTCATCAGACATAACCCAACAGGTACAGGCTCCTGTTTCCATCTGGGTTTACTCACCTTTCAACATATATGTAAAGATATTTATAAAGAGGATTTTACATTTGTTCAGCTATAAGACCATTTTGTAATATATCTAATGAAACAAGGTAACGCAAAGAAAGCCAGACTAATTTGAACTTGTTTCATAATACAAAGAGAGGATTATTAAGATGTAACTCACTTTGTGGCGCAGGTCCCTTCGGCTGAGGAACCCGGTAGTCCCAGTTTTAATGTCTCAAAATGCAAATCATCTATCTTGCATTAAATCCTGTTTGTCTTCTTCATATTCTTGTTGAAATATAGTCTACACTTTATCTCGGAGTTGAAGGAACCGCTGCTTGACAGTGATGAGTTCTCCACGTCTCTGTCCCCAGGTACCGTTCTCTTTATGGGCCAGATCAACGAGCCTTGAGCCCAGCCGTCGCTGGCCGGACCCTGGCAGCATCATAGGCCGGCACAGGAAACGCTTATACACTGCCACGAGTGAACACACACATACACATGGATACACACGCACATACACGCACACTTTGCTGTTGACTTATGTACAATGTGGACATATGATGTTATTTGTTATGAATATTGCTTTTTATGTTGCCCATTGTTAGTAATGCATAACATGCTGTATAAAATGTTTTGCAGACTAAAATTTCCCAGCTGTTTTAATTTTTTGTATACTTTTTTGACTTTATTACATTTTTAAAAGACTTTGAATGTCATTTTTTTTTTTAATTTTCTCAACTCTGGAAAATGATAATTTTATTTTTTGATTTATCATGTCACTTTCAGTTCAGAAGTTCTCCAGCTTTCACTCCTAAGTTACGCCAGTGTACATCCCACCTTGAATGCCTTGCATTCAGCTACTTTAAAATAATTGTTTCCTTCACTGAGGATGTCTTCTGTTATCATACTTGCTCCATATTTGATGAAATAAATACACATATTTATAACATCAATGATTTGCCTTACTTGTATTCTGTAATAATGTTTCTGATAAAGGAATTGTGTCCATGTGATACTCTGTCGTACTGTATTTGCATTTTCAAAGATAAAATTGGAATTTCAGCTCTAAGATGTCGAATTACAGGTATAGAACTGGAAGGAGGTCGCAATTATTATTTTACATTTGGAAATTATGATTCCAGAGCTGTAACATTTTAGAAGTTTACTTTTCCTGTCCGCATCTGTACTGTTTGGTAACTGTACCTGTATGAAAAACCGATCGGGGGATATAGTTTATCCTGAACACTGAGCAGAATATTCTATTATACAATAACCTATGGATACAGTTGACACCTGTCCCCATCCCTGGGACGGCCAGTGATGGGTGAAGCTGCCCACAGTCCTTGATGTCTGCTGAACTGTCAGAACTGGCTGTTTCAGACACTGACTGCTTTAGTTTGTTGTGTCATCTCGGGCACTCTTGTCTTAACCACCTTTTCATCTGTAGTCTTTTTGCTGATGCTGCGCAGAACTTTTGAGGTCCGTAAATGCCTCTGGACGTCTGACCTACTTTCTTTGTGGGTAACACGGCTTCTGGTGAACCTCAATCCGGCCATGTCCCACTTCACTAGTTTCCAGTCTCTGAATTTGTTGGGCGCCTTCCTGCCGTCATTACGGTAGTCCTGACAGCGGCTCCCGTTGTCAGCTGATCCTCCTTTACTGGCGACTGAGGAGGAAAATCAGCTGAAGGAAAACACTGCTGGCTAGTTAAAGTCATGGCTGCGGAGATTCACTCGAGGCCTCAGACCGCTAGGCCGGTCCTTTTGAACAAGATCGAGGGACACTCAGACGCTGTCAATGCAGCCGTTTTAATCCCGAAAGAGGACGGAGTGATCACGGTTAGCGAGGACAGGTGAGTGTGCCAAGCAGGCTAACGGTAGCCTACAGCAGCAGCTAGCGGGCTCCGTGTATTTGCTGGTCATTGCGCTCATAATTCTCGGTGCACTGGATGAAAAGGGATAAAACAAAAGAGAAGAAACACAATTTTCCTCCTCTGAGAATGAGGTTTTGTGGTGGTGATATTCCATGTGAAACCAAGCTTAGCACAGAAGGGTGTGGGGATGGGAATTCACCGAGAATGAGTCCTTTCCATAAAATATCCGCGAACAAACAACCAAGTGTAATAGTAAACAACAGGAAAACAACATTCGGTTTTCACTCCATAACGTTTAGTTTTAGGGCTCATTATTTGCTTTACATAACAGTATTAAAACATGTTAGGCTGTATTAACTTAACGCAGACTAGCTGGCTCGCTGCGGCTCATAGTAAACATTGCTTTCTCAAACTAACAGCGTGCTGCCTTCAAATGTTCATCGTAATTTTATTTATTGCTGGTGCTTTTAATGAAACTGTTTTATCCGTACTTTATAATAGAGATGACGATTTCCTGAACACAATATATAACATTTTTTAGATGTGAAGTGATTATTTACGACTTGTTTCATACAGCGCGTCCTAGTCAGCTACGCACGATTTAACGTTGCCATGAAAATGGCCGTGTTCTCCTTGAACATCACATCTGAACCACTCGGGTGTGAATCCTTTTGTTGTGGCGTTGGTCAGTGAATAAAATCCAAGTTACCATGGTTTCAGTAAAACCTGGAGGCTGCAGGACAGCCATAGCAAGACGGACCTCTTCACTTTGGATTGAACGCTGTCATATCAGTCCATCGCACTCACTGGGTGTTATTGTGGCCGTCGTGCTTGGTTTCATGTGTGAAGAAACAACATCCCCCTTTAAAGATTAAGGAACTTTGATGCTGTGAAGAAATGTGAGGCAGTTTCCATCATGCATCTAAACCACTTGATATTCAAAAGGGAAGTTGTGGGGTGATGGTGCCACAGTCAGAGGTTCAGGTTCCGTGATGAAACAGGACTGCACGGTCGCTGCATTTGATATTGTTCATGCTGTGACTTTGCAAACGTTTTACTGGAATAGAAGTAAAACCTTTAACCTGCTTCCTTAAAAGGACTGATGGAAACTTGTGCTAAATGCACAGGAAGCAAAAACTATCAAAACTTCTTCATGGTTTACACAACAAGGTGCTACAAGTTGATAAAGGCCAAACATACAGTTTCAGTAGTGGTTCAGTACGGAATCATCACTTCTGTAATGTGGTTTCTACAGTAATGTTCCCACAGCTGAAGTGCATGATGGGTTGTCATTTGGATAACACTAAAAAAAAGTGACTTGCTAAGAACAGTTTCTCACCAGTTGAAACGATTGAAACTAATAAAATTTGTAATCCTACTCCTTCCAGTTCTGTTTCGTGAACAGAATCAGGCTTTGTGTGTAAAGACAATTAGGGCTGGTTTCCCAGATGAGGATTAAGTCCTAGTCCTGGATGAGGGCTTTCTTCAGTGGATATTTCTGTTGAAAAGTGCCAAGTCTGATTTTTGCAGCAAGTATGTATTTGTCCAACTGCAAGGTCAGGCCGTATGTGCAGTTAGTAAAGTAAAAGGATTAGGTCAATAACATAAGACATAGGAGAATTCAAAGAATAGAAAGAAAAGTTATTGACCTAACATAACATAAGACATAGGAGAATTCTTTGAATGTGATGTTTTGACATTTTCCCTTAGAACGATCCGGGTATGGCTGAAGAGAGACAGCGGTCAGTACTGGCCGAGCATCTACCACACAGTCTCCTGTAAGTAAGGCTGCATTGTTTCTGTGGGGGAAAAATTCTCAATATGTCTGTGTTAGTTTGATGCACTGCAGCCATACAATACAAACCTCTCTGCAGCGTGGCATGGTGTACAGTGATGGCCATGCTCACGGAGAATGTCTGGATAACTACGGCTTATTTCTTTCTCCCTTAGCTCCGTGCTCTTGCATGTCGTACCACCATGACAGCAGACGCATCTTCATAGGCCAGGACAATGGAGCCGTTGTGGTGAGTGAAGCTAACGCAAACAAATGGCCTCATACTCGTGCTGTAGGCTCATACTTTTAGTTGTTCAAATGGTGTAGATAAAAAAAAAACCTGAATCTCTGGTTCAAAATTTCAATATTTGGACTCCTCTAAATGCCTGTGGGGGCTGGGTAGTTATTGTGTGTGTGTGTGTTTGCTTGCCTCCCAGGAGTTTCTCATCTCTGAAGATTTCAACAAGATGAACCACGTCAAAACGTATCCAGGTGAGAACGTGAGATAAGGACACTTTACAGGCAACTGTCAAATCCACGTAACAGCTGACAGAGCTCATATCATCTCATGATATATGAGTCAGATGTGTTGATTGTGTTCTGCTCATTCTTTTCCCTCTTGCTTACCAACAGAAACATATAAGGATGTGTGTGAGGCTTAAAATAAACAGTTTCTTATCATAATTTCAATAAAAGAAGTCTTCAGATCAAATCAGTCAGATCTCTGGAGTGAGTTTGGTCTGTGCCTGTGAGTAAGTGTTCTGTGGGGTGTGTGTAGTGTCCACCTGCCGCCCCAGGAGACACTATAAAGGGACAATCACATAAAGCATGACAGATGCAGCTGAATGCATCAGTACACTACATTTCAGTACTTACACTGTAAAGCTACTATGGAAAGAGATCAGAGTCAGTGGAGAAGGGGACAGATGTCCTCATACTGTCCATAAAGCTTAAAAAATAGTTACATCAAAGGGGACAAACCTGTGTTATTATGGAATTAAGTTATTAGTAGAAGCAGATAGTTGAAGTTTTTGCCTCTTGTGTGATCATTTTTAAATTCTCATTTGTGTTACCTCAGATACATAAGTAAATGGACAGGAAGGTGTGCACTGTGTTTTGTTGTTAGTCTGAATTCTGGTCGTCGATGCTTAGTCTCCCTTAAAGTTGCCCTGTGGGGGTTTCTTGTCCTGTAAGCAAACAAAGTTATATTTACAGACAGTGTTTCCCACCAGAGCTCGTTGTGTGTGTCCTTGAGGCCTGACATTAGTGTTACATATTTTTTTGCTTATTGATATTGACAACAAAAGGCCACAGCTCCCATATACAGTTATTACATCTTGATTTCATCTCCTCTCATGTTGTTGTAATTGGATGGCTATGAACAGAACGCAGTTCCTGTGACTGTATCAGCAGCCATTTAGCCTCCTCAGTGGAATATCAAGCTTTGGGGGTGGGGGGGTGGAGTGGCCTGCCTGTTGCTTTAGAGGACAAAACACCACATGTCACCACTGGAATGCTCCATCTGGTTTCCACCGCTTAATGCAAAATCAAGCAGCAGAGCCCGAGCAGCAAAAACATGACTCACAATCAGATAAAACACTCATTGAGATGTGACTAAGCTCTTCAAAGATAGGCGGGGTTTAATGCTGCCATTTGCCTTTTGGCAGGTACTTTCCTCAGAGTTGCAGACAAGGAAGGGAGAGAGGCCAAATTTCCCTCAGAGCTTAAATGTTACATTCATGGGGGCATCCAGAAATACAATGAGTGTTAATGTGATGTAATGCTACTGTAGCTGTGTCATTACGGAAAACAATGATGTGAAAATAAGCCATATTTATCAATATCAACTTTATAATTGATAACTATGACAAGTTGTGTTTACAGCTTGTAGCACTGCCCCCTAGTGGCCAGAAAACTAATCACTGCAGCTTTAAATATAATGCTTAAATAAATAGCATATCAGCACATATTGTGTATTGATTGTTAGCGGGGTTTTGGCCACAGTTCTTATCGATGTGGTGCTTCGGACTGGGTTAAAACCCTGTTGTCTGTGAAACTGGAGTCTTTGAACACAGAGATTTGACCACAAAAGTATGCACCTCAGGGGTGATCCCAAGATGGGCCATTAAGACTGATGGGAGCACAGATCGTTTGAAGGGATTTGTTTGTCTTAGTCTGGATTACTGCAGCACTAAGCAGAGCTTCTGATGGGATCAGCACATGGAAATGGCAAATTAGTCTTAGACGGTTCTCATCCATGACGCCTCAGATGTAAAGCCCAATGGGATGGATGTGATCTTGTTTGATGTTTGTCCAACACAGCTTGTGTCTGTTAAACACTGTGTATGTGTGTATGTTTTGCAGCCCACCAGAACCGTGTGTCGGACATGGTGTTCTCCCTGGAGAGCGAGTGGGTGGTGAGCACTGGCCATGACAAGAGCGTGAGCTGGATGTGCACCCAGAGTGGGAGCATGCTGGGGAGACACTACTTCACCGCCTGGGCTTCCTGCCTACAGTATCCTTCATTCACTCACTGAGCTTACAAGTCCATAGAAGTGTCTCTCAGTTAGGTGGTTTTAACATGTGGAACCCGTTGAAGCCCTGACTCCGCACTCAGATACGATCACGAGACGCAACATGCCTTCGTAGGCGATTACTCAGGACAGATCACGCTGCTGAAACTGGAGAAGCAGACGTATTCCACCATCACTACACTGAAGGGTCATGAAGGTAAAGACACACGCTGCATACACACCTGCTTACACGTAAAGAATCACATCTTTCATCAGCACAGAGCTGTTGTTTTCTCATAGCGCAGGTGAATTATCAGCACTGCTCGTCTGGCATACCGCTACGCATAAACAGGCCTCTGATGTCGGATATGCAGATGTGGCAACAATAAATAATAGATGACCCAGATGCCTCCACATGACTTCATTATAAAAGAAAAAAAAAAAGACCAGCTGGATCCAATACAACCACAAACACTCTTTCATTTAACTTGCATGATAAGCCAAAGTATGGAGAGTTTCTGCTGTCGTGAATGGGACATTATGACCAGCTGCTGGAGCAGCAGGATATCTGTACAGCCCATTGATGCCACACAGAAGGAATGTATACCTCTGCCTTCGACAAGAGTCAGAGGATAAAGGATTGCTTTATGAGGGAAATAGTAATTATGGCGAGTTATAAATGTTTTGGCTGGCTGTTTCACCAGAACATTTCATTTTGAAAATTGAAACAATTCGGCACAATATTGCAAAAGCTCAAATATGGCTGCGTTCTTTGGAAAACAACTAACAGAAGGTGTAAGCAGATGGTAGCTATTGGGCTTAAACTTGCAAAATTGCTGGCATTTCCTTTTTAAGCACTAAAATAAAGCAAGACCCTGCATGCATTATGTCAAATAGAGCATTGAGCCACCGCACACTGCCACAAAAGCTGTGATAAAAGCCTGTCATTTACTTTCTAAGTGAGCAGAGTTTCTATGCAGGACTGCTCCACGAGCAATTTCACTCTTATTCCGTTTTGGATGATGACGGTGGAAAACGCTGTCTCACTCGCTGCTTCAGAAATCCCCATAGCTGCTTGTTTGAGTTGAGATCTGGCAACTGTGCTGTTTTCACGCTCATCAAGCTGTTCAGTGACCGCCTGAGCTCTTTAGATGGGAGGATTGTCATTGTGGAAAACTCCCCCTCATTTAGAGAGAAATGCATCATCGCAGGACGAACGCATTAGCTCAGATGGGATTTGTATGCAGGGGTTCAGCGTGCTTGTAGCTGCGCCAAGAAAATGAATCCCACAACAAAAAATGAGTTGCCGGGATACTTCGCTGTGTGAAACAAACACTTCCCTGTGTTCTTCTTTGAGCATGTATCACACAAGAAGTTGTTGAGTACAGGGCGAGGGAGGACTCGTCTGACCAGATGACGATCTCACCACTAAAGAAGGGCTTATTTTTTACCACAGACATATTGCTTGTAGGTCAGCCAGAGGGGACAGACATGTGAGTATGTCCTTTGCCTTTTGAAATGTAGAAAATGTACAAAAAAAAAGAACCTTACACCATAATTTTTTTATTTCTTAGCTCTGTCTTTGATCTGTAAATGTGCCTTGGTGCTTATGATAATACATGGTAATTGGACTGATAATACCAATTAATGGATGTGGTGCTGGGCACAAGCTGGGTGCAAGGTGGAGCTGCATCCAAATATTTAATGGGAATTCCGATTGATCAAATTTGGAAAACAGAATGGAAAGGTCAGACTGCACATCAGCATCACAGAAACACTTCTACACCTGCTATCAGTCTTTACGATGTTTTGTTTTAATTATATGAATGACATGATATGGAAGTATAATGTAAAAGTACATTAATCAAGACTAAGACTTTCAGTTTTACACGTAGTTTTCTGACATGTTTCATGTGTACATGTGAGTATTTCTCTTCTTTCATGTCAGCTGATAGAAACATGCAGCAGAGGAATAAGAAGTTATAACTACTGTTTCTCCACACTGGCTCCAAACACTGTCAGTAACGCAGCCATTAATGGAGCTCCCACTGTTTGGTTTCCTCTGCAGCTCATGCAGCTACAGTTACTGCCAGCCTAATCAGCCCTCCACCACCTGCCACAGGCCATCAGTCATCATATGACTGATCTGACTTCAAGAGCTGTAATTCTCTGCCCCGCAGCTCCTTTCCTTTGAATGTTGAATATTGAAAACATGAAACAACTGGTTGCTGTTAGATTATTTTAAGTTGTCGTAAATGTGGTTTGAAGGGCTTTTGCATTACAGTGTGACAACTTAGCAGCGTGTTTAGCAGTCTGTGGTTTTTGGCCACAGCCAGAGAAGGATAGCGAGTGTTTAGCGTGTGTTATAGGCTCTACCCTCTGAGAAGAATGGACAGATGGTGTTGGTTGTGTGGTTGATCAGCTGAATACAACTGAGTTCTCTGCAGAATTAAGGCCAAGGTCCAAGAATAGGACAAAATCTTCTTTTGCTCACCAATGGCAGCAACTTTTTGGTCTCCAGTATTCACACTGAGGTGTTTTTTCTTCCTCTCAGTGTGGAGTTATATAATAAATGTTTATGATATATTCATCTGGTAAGATACAGTGCTTCATATAGTAGTCAGACTGCTTTACCTTTTACACATTTTGTTGTGTTGCCCATCAGTCTACACTCAGTAACCTAAAATAACAAAGCAAAAACATATTTTTAGAAATTATTGCAAATTTATTTAAAAAAAATCAAAAACCTAAATCTCAAATCTCTCTTTTCAAAAGTAATCAGACCCTGTAAATTGTGGCCATGTGCATTGTGTTTGCTTTCATTATTCTTGACATGTGTCTAGAGTTTGACTGGCATCCACCTGTGGCAAACTGAATGGAAAGGACATAGTTTAGAAAGGCACACACTTTATGTACATAAGGTTCCACTATTCACTCTGCATGTTGGGACAAAAACCAAGACATGAAGTCCAAGAGACTCGCCGATTGTAGCAGCAGGACATGCTCTGGTCTGATGAGACAAAAATTGAACCCTTTGGAGAGAACCGCAAGCAGGTGCTGCTCATCACCTGGATAATACCTCCCCTACAGTGAAGCTTGGTGGTGAGCAGCATCGTGTTATGGAGGGGGAGACTGGTCAGAATTCAGGGAAGGATGAATGCAGCCAAACACAGAGAGGTCCTTGAAGAAATCCTGCTCCAGAGTCCATGCAACATCAAACTGTGGCAACGGTTTACCTGTCAGTACAACACTGACCTGAAGCTCACAGCCAAGACAACGCTGGACAGGCTTCAGGACAAGTGTCTGTCCCTGAGTGACCCAACCAGAGCCCAGACTTAAACCCCATAGAAGATCTGTTTAGAGACCTGAGGATGCTCACAGATGTTTCCCATCCAGTCTGACAGAGTGTGAGAGGATCTGCCAGGAAGATAAATCCAGGTGTGCAAAGCTTGTAGAGACTTAGCCAAGAAGACTGGAAGCTGTAATCGCTGCCAAAGGAGCTTCTACAGAGTACTGAATTAAAGCTCTGAAGACTTTTATACATGAGAGATTTCAGTGTTTGATTTTAATCATTTTTGCAAGTATTCCCTAAAAAGTTTTCACTCTGTCATTATGGGTTATTATTATAAGTTATTGAGTATAGACTGATGGGACAAAATGGCAATTTTACCCATTTAAAATTAAATCTATAAAATAAAGTGTGCAGAAACGAGTATGAAGCCCCTTTAACTACAAATGAACCCCACTGAACCTTTCTTTGCTCTTCCAGACCAAGTGTGATGCTAATAACATACTTTAAGGTTATAGTGTTGTGGCCTACATGAGCGATTCACTCTTTGGCAATCAAACCAAGCTAAGAGTCGCCATTTACTGAAGCAGTTCATTAGATATTGGTATAATTATATTAACATGCAGTAAAACACTGGAAAAAGGGCAGATGCCTTCAAAAGAAGGGGGTTCTCCATGCTCCAGCTGCAGCCAGCTTCAGGTTAAAGGTTCCTGCTGCCTGTAGTTCTTCCTGCATGCACCGGGTGGAGCCAGTAGGTCAGACCATAACAGTCTATCATCACAGAATACAGCACATATAACAAGAGTGTATTCTTTTGTCTTTTGTCCCGTCCAGGAAGCATAGGAGCTCTGTGGTGGGACCCCGTCCAGAGGTTGCTGTTTTCAGGGGCCTCCGACCATAGCGTCATCATGTGGGACATCGGGGGCCGCAAAGGGCGGACGCTATTGTTGCAGGGACACCAGTAAGTCCTTCAGTGTTTGCATGGAGCCTGAGTTAAGTCTCCCTGCTCTGTTTGTGTCAGGGATTGGGAGGCTTAAAAATTAAACTACATAATTAGATAAACTGGCTTCTGATGAAATGGCACAGTTGTGCCAGAGATTTCTTCGAATTCATCCACGTGCCTAGCTTCTTCATTTCCTTTCACAGCAGTGTCCATGTATCTCTCTGTGGCACTCATCTCCACTCTCTCTTGTCAAAGACAGGTCTCGTTGGTGTCAGTAACAGCTGTCCCCAGGCACCAACTCTGTTTTTTATCTCCTCTTCTCCGGTCTACTTACATATTTCACCCCCTCCTGCCCCCCTCCCGTTACAGAAGTCATCAGTAAAGCCCATGCGTACTGATGCGCGTCAGAGCAAGCCTTCGTAGATCCTGTTGCACCATAGCAGGATTTACAGAGGTTTGTCTCTCAGACAGCCATAAAAATGAGAGTTGTCAGTTTTAGTTCTGACAAGTATTAAATTGTGTTTTGACCCAGTCCTTAGCTCTTTTCAATCCCTTCTTTTTTTTCTCCACTGTAAAACCGAGCTGAGACCTAAGAGAGCTCAGTGGTTTGAGCTGCTGAGTCAGGTGTTGAATATCTGTGAATACCTTCTCAGTGAACATTGTTTAATAATACAGGTTTAAGAAGTCTGTTTTTATTGTTGTCACTTAAACCCTTCTTCCTTTTCTTTCTTTCCCTCGATTCTTTGCTTCGCTCAGCGAACGTGTTCAGGCGCTGCGTTACCTCCAGTTGACGAGGCAGCTGGTGTCGTGCTCAGCCGACGGGGGCATCGCAGTGTGGAACATGGACACACAGAGAGAAGAGGTCTGCATCACTGTTGTTACTGCTACACAGAGGCAGGTTGTAACGATACAGTCAGATAGAGGATTTACGGTCTGACACGCTCTTAAATAACCTTATTTTCAAATGTTATCATTTATGGTTGATAATAAAATTTAAATGGACTTGTAACTTTGTGCAGTGCTCGGTCAGTATAATGGTCACAGTAGAATACAGTTCAGGAGTTACCAGGGAACGTATTGTATTTTAATATTAGAGGTTGGTTGTAATTGGTAAGGAGTTTGTTTCTCTTATGTTTTGGTCTCAGTTCTAAGGTAGGAATATGATGTGTGTGTGTGTGTGTGTGTGTGTGTGTGTGTGTGTGTGTGTGTGTGTGTGTGTGTGTGTGTGTGTGTGTGTGTGTGTGTGTGTGTGTGTCTGCAGGCGCCTCAGTGGTTAGACAGCGACTCGTGCCAGAAGTGTGAGCAGCCTTTCTTCTGGAACATCAAGCAGATGTGGGACACAAAGACTCTAGGTCTCAGACAGGTACAGAGGGGTCTGATCACTGTCCTCAGCAGCTGTTGTCTCCTCGGTCATGAGTCATTCTAACACATGGGCGTGTTTCCTGTGTACAGCACCACTGCAGGAAGTGCGGTAAAGCGGTGTGTGGAAAGTGTAGCTCCAAACGCACCACGTTTCCAATCATGGGCTTCGAGTTCCCTGTGCGGGTGTGTGATGCCTGTTTTGACACCATCAAAGAAGAAGAGTGAGTGAAGGGCTTCTCTAAATGTTTAAAGTGTACTCCTGTTTTCAGAGTACTGAGGGCAACTCTGATTAAATGCTGCTATTGTGTGTGTGTGTGTGTGTGTGTGTGTGTGTGTGTGTGTGTGTGTGTGTGTGTGTGTGTCTGTGTCTGTGTCTGTGTGTGTCTGTGTGTGTGTGTGTCTGTGTGTGTCTGTGTGTGGTGCAGTCGAACACCACTGGCCACGTTCCACGAGGGGAAACACAACATCGCCCACATGGACATGGATCCATCCAGAGGCCTGATGGTGACTTGTGGAAGCGACCGCATTGTGAAGGTCAGCAACAGCTCTTTGGTACCAGATAATTCATGCACGTGTTCAGATCGTGTCAAACACAGAAGCTTTTAGATCAAACTCCAACCAAAACTAATCTAATCAGTTTGATCCCTGTAACGCTTCTGTTATCCTAGATTAATACTGCTGCCGGCAGTCCAAAACTCAAAGCATTAAAAGAATAATATCCAGTGATATATTATGGTGTGAAGCATCCTGGATGGTAACTGATTGAAAATTCAAGCAGAAATATTAAATGCTCCTTATTTCAGCTTCTTAACAGTGAGGACATGCTGCCTTTCTTTATTATTAGTTTTTTTTTCAGCTGTTGTTCTGACAAATCAAGCTGTTTGAACACATCATTGTAAGAGCCATTTCCACCATTTTCTCACATTTTTTTTTTTACCAAACAATCAGTGGATTCACTGAGTCTGTTCTTCATTAAAAAAAAAAAAAAAACTACTCCAAACTTTCCGCCCGACAGGGATTTAAAACATTTCAGTGTTTCTTGTAGTTCTTATGTGTAAGAATCATGTTTTCAGTGGTTCCTCTATTTCACACGTGCTGTGTATTTATTTTCATTGCATGATTTAGTGTAAATCACCTGTGAAAAGTCTGAAAGTCTCAGTATCAGTAGCAGAAACGGTTCCACTCAGTTCATCTAACGTGTTCATGATAATGCAGAAACCTTAAATGCTGCTTTGTACCAGGCCTCCTCTGTCACCGTTATTGGCTGGTTGTCTCCACAGATCTGGGATATGACGCAGGTGGTTGGCTGTAGCTTAGCAACAGGCTTCTCTCCGCGCTGATTGGCCCAGCCCACTACACGCCCCCCCCCCTGTGCTCCGTCCACTCTTCCAGTTTCATGGAAACCCGTCTGTACAGTACATCTGCCCATCACGCCTGGGATGTTCAGCTGCAACCAGGCCTGTTCTGGCTGAATGTGCGTGTGCGTGTGCGTGTGTGTGTGTGTGTGTGTGCGTGTGTGTGTGTGTGTGTGTGTGTGTGTGCGTGTGTGTGTGTGTGTGTAGGGTGGGGTATTGATAGTGTCACCCTCCATATTCCTTTTTGCTTTTCATAGAAAAAAGAAAAATTCTCCTCCTGACAAAGAAAATTTCACTGACTCTCAGTCCAACATGAAGGCGCGTGTGTGACTGATTGTTGACTTTTAGCGCTGATCCCAAACAGAACCCTAAGCACAATGGTGTGTGTGTATAAGTGTGCATGTATCGTCATGGTTTCTCCTGTGGGAGGAATGGTATTGATATTAGTGTTTACATTCAATATTTCTGATGCTTCTTTTGACAACAGTCATTTTTTTTATTACCCCTGCACTGTAAGAATTTCATCAGATCTCTGACCTGCCATTCCTGTAAAAACACACTAGCTTCTCTCCCTTATTACTGTGGCCCACTAACTGCATATTGCTCAGTCACTGTAACATGTACAAAGAAACCCTAATCATCTGTGTATAGCTCTGCATCATGTGTATAGTAGATAGCTGCTTGAAATGACTCTCACTGATCAAAGTGATCAGCTTTTTCTGTCTTTTTTTATTTCCTCTCTTATGCTCTTTAATTTTTTTCTCTTTCACTAGTCGGCCTTAAATCACTCTCAGGAGGTTTTACATCAGTAGGTTGTCACTGGGCGGGGGCTCTTCATGTCAGTCGTCAGCGTTATTAATGTGAGATTACACGGGTGCAGTAGGAGCATCAGCAGACCGGCCTCTTTCACACGTACGCCAAGGAAATCTCTTTAAGTTGCTGCCACAGAGATTTGATTCGGTTGTCAGATGTTTGCATGACGGCACCGACCCAGCCTCCACCTCATGATCCCAGGTGAGGCATGGGAAATTGGAATATGTTGCCGTAGTAACATTAGCTGACAGCCGCATCGTCCGACATCCTGTCGCAGCCGTCCTGAGGCATGCCAGAGGAAAGTCTGCAACTTTATTTAGAAGCAAGTTTGAAAAAAAAAAAAAAAAACAGCACAGCATCATCATCTCCTAGGTATTTATCACATTTATCACTCTCTAGAAAACTTCAGTTGTGTAGGTAGATGCCACACGGCACTGATAGTGTAAACCCAAGACTCTAATGCCTCGTTAGAATTACTTTTCATCTGTTGTTAAAAAAACATAGCTATTTTTTTTTTTTTTTTTTGTTGTTCAGAATTGGATTTCCTCCTACCAGAAAGGCACTTAGGTACTGAACAGGTACTCTAAACTAAATGCAACAGTAATGCTGGCATGTTGAATCGTCCCCAGGTGAATCATGGGTCGGAAGAGGGCTGCCCATCTCCCTTCAAAAGCCTTAAAGAGAGAAGGACACACCTACAAAGCCTTTTTAGTGGTTTGTCAGATCTTACAACTGTTCACTCGTGCTCGTTCACTCCCGTGCACTCACCTCGTCACAAAGCTCTGAATATCTCGTTGGCATTTCATTTTTTCTTTTTTTCTTTTTTTTTTGAGATCCTGTTCTGAGCTCTCCCCTTTTTCCCACAAATCTGTGTATCAAGGATGTCTCACAACGCTCGCACCACTGCACTGAATTGCACAACTCGGTGGTCTTTGTCTTTGAATTAAACAAAACGTTTTTTTCTAATTTGAGATTTGGGAGGGACAATAGCTGGATTCAATGTAGCATCCTTGTAAATAGCGGCTAATATCTTCTAATGTTAGACTAATGCTTGCCTTATTGTAAGTGGAAAAATGAGCATCATAATGTTGGAAAATTCCTGATTTCAAAATGTAGTCACATTCCAGTTTTTTGATCATGTAGTGTATATTTATATTTGTAGTAAAGTATTTATCTATTATCAGTGTAAATGGTTGTTTACTTTTCTTCATGCCCATCTAATAGTCTTAACTTCCTTGTAGTAACAAACTTGAACATGACGAACACTCTTTAATGAAGCACATGCAAACTCAGTAATGTTGAGATGGACTGCAGTGTCACATCATACAGTATTTTACATGTTAATATGGACAGAGACTGACTGGTTGTTGAAGTGACAGCACTAGCTCTAACCTCTATTGTTTCCTATCTCCGACACCTTACTCCATGACATTTAGATGTCACACAATATCACAACTGGGGTTAGACTGAAAACTGATGCTGATTTGATTTGTCAGTAGCCAGTATTTTACAATAATGTTCATTATTTTTAAATTTCTTTCTGTCGTTTCCTTTCAAAATTGAATTTTTGTAACGTTGGAACAGCCTCTGAAAACAGGACTTTTTCCCCACAGTGGACATGTCTCCATTCTGGAGTTTATAAACGCTGTAAGGTTCCACAAAAACAGTAAAGCTGTGGGTCGTAAAACCAAAACAAGTAGCTATAAATCATAAAATATTTTGCAGAGCGGTGTAACTGCAGAGTTGGGTGATAATTGTCTTAAAAATTTTGATTAGTGCAGCTTTAAAATCTTTGCATGTTTGGCTGAACTATTTTCAGTACTGGCAAACCGACCTCAGTCCAACCCTCAGTGTGATGAAAACCTCATGTCACGAAGCATCTTTGGGGATCTACAGGGTTATTGACGACGCTGCCATACAATCAGGGGTCAAAGCTCTCCTTTCCCTTTTTCAGTTAACTGGGCATTGATGCTTCCTCCAGTCATTACTTCTTATCACAGCCTTGTAACAGATTGCATGTAGTGATAAAGGAGTTTCTGGCTCTGGAGGCTTAACTCAGCTGCAGATGGACGAGATATTAAAGGTATGATGGATGGCAGGTTTTGCTGTTTGCAGAAACATCTAATGAAACATCTTCAGATCGCCAGACCTTCGCAGGAAGGAAGGAATAGATTTTGTCATTTTGTAAACGGTTTACGTTCTTTTCTTTCACCAGATGGAGCAGTGACAGGAGTCGTTTTGTTTTTGTCATCTTTAGTTCATCAAACACTAGAACGGATGGCCTTCACGTTGATGGGAGGCCATCAACACTTTAAAAATGACTCATTTTCCACAGCACCGTGGCCCATAATTTCAAAGCCTGTAAATTGATTTCTGCGTAGTTTGACTTTTTCTCTTCAAACTGCTTGTAAAAGACACTTGCTGTTCCAACATGATGTTAATGTATATCTCAGAATACTTGTATTTTTAAATACTTTTGCTGACAATACAGTACTGACTTTAGGCTCTTGGTGTCCTCAGAGCAGGACACAGAGAGAAAATCAATGCTTAATAAAGATATTCTGATATGTTTATTTGACTGTTCTTTTTTGGTGGGGAGAATCTTAGCTGCGCAGTGACACAGAAAAATTAGTAATGTTCTTTATTCAAGCGTGCATTTACAAGACAACCTCACACCAAAGTCACAGTCAGTAAAAGGCGTTTTTTTTAAAAGGTGCTGGGCAGATAAATACATCGGTTTTATTGCACATGTCAAGTGACGCTGCTGTGTGGTGTATTTAAGGCACACTGGCCATAAAGAGAACACTTCATCTCCAGCCTGAGCTCAACCTGCACAGTACGGTAGCTGTGATACGATATAGCAAACAATTGAGTTACTTACACAGCTGTTTAATACACATCAGCAACATGACGCTTTTGTAAATCATACAGACAAACACACTGAGCCCAAAACTGGTATCATGAAATGATAGTGGAGACACACATTGTGTGTGTGACTTTGGCCACATCAGATTCCCATCTGATTGACAACTTTCATAAAGTCACAGTAACAGACTGGGTGGGTGGGTGGTTTATACTG
Source organism: Toxotes jaculatrix (assembly GCF_017976425.1). NCBI lineage: Eukaryota > Metazoa > Chordata > Actinopteri > Toxotidae > Toxotes > Toxotes jaculatrix. The sequence goes on along the minus strand of NC_054402.1, from coordinate 22,782,119 downwards.
GTGTTCTCTTTATCAGCAAGATGACCTCCTCACCCACAGAAAGCAGCGTCACTATCAAACACTCAGGATAAAGGTTTAAGCCACAGAGGTGTTAGTCCCTAAAAAGCACAGCTCACAAATAAGAAAATGTATTGATCATATAAATAGTTCAAAGCGTTCACACTGATCACACTGATCCCTCAGTTATAGGTGAGTTTAGTCTGCTGGGTTGGGTTTCCATTCGTTCCTCTTAAAGCCAGCGACCAAAACTGATTCTAACACTCCAAATGCTTTTGGGAAAACAGAAGCAGGTCCATTCTGGAGCCCAGCCTCGGTCAGTATAAACTGATGGTGTTAGTGTCGGTGGTGTGCTGGTACTGGGTTTCCTGCTGTCTCAGTGTGGCTGGAACGTCTTGGCCAGTTCCTCCAACAGAGACATTAACTTCTGCTCCTCCAAGGGCGAGCTGTGGGTCCAGGCCAGGGGCAGATGGGTGGACACCATCTTTCGGTCTGAGCACAAACACACACAGATGTTAACATACAGGTGTTTACATTTTAAGCTGATCTGTTTGCTCATATATTCCTAAATCCCTAGTGTGGTTTTAGCTGTCAGGGATCAGTCAGCCCAGCATCAGAGGGTCAGCTCTGATATGGCCTGTGTTTAATTTAGCCAAGCATCTCTCCTAACACTGAAACATCATTTAATGAGCAGAGTTTCTGCCAGACAATTAAGGCTTTTAAGACCTTTTTAATACCACACAGAATTCACTCTAATACCTGAAGATCATTAAGGTCAAAGTATGCAGGTTTGATGAAATGACCCAGAATGATTTGTTATTATATCAGTATGTTATTAGTATGTTATTAAGACTTTTAAATAACTTCAAGTTCTTTCCTGAAGAAATCTGAATTAAATGCTTTTTAGGATCTGCAGAAACCCAGAGACTCAGTCAAATGAGATGTGTAGGTAGAAGCTTATAGTACTTATAGTATAGTATATTATTACTAATTGTATTTCTAGAAACGTTTCTGTTGCTTGGGAAGCAGCCAGAGTTGGAGGTTCCATTTTCATTGCGACTGTATTTACACTGCAACTTAAAGTGTCTGGATACTTTTTTTTTTTAAAATTGAATATGTGCAATAGCAGACCCCAGGTTTTCATCTTGCATAGGAATGCACAAATCAGAATGTATCAGTGTTGCCACACTAATAGTAAATATCGCCTTTGCTGACAGCTGTTCTGATTTTGGCACCTGTAGCTGTTTGGACGAGCGAGTGTTGACATGAGCTTAAAGCAGTGGAAAAAAGCCGGACAGACAGCTTGACTGGTATTTATGGAGACACCTCAGATCTGTCAGAATTTGGGCTTATCCTGCAACCAGGATCCAAACAGACATGATGTCTTCAGTTAGATGTGATGTCCTCTAAAGCATGTCATTTCCACATCAGTGTGGCCTCACGGTGGTATTAAAGAAATGTAAACAACAAGGTCGATCAGCTTGCTCACAATAAAAAAACGAGGACACCAGACATAACTGCCTCGTATTACATCTCATTGAAGATGAGCACAGGATGTTTGTGTCTCTGTTGAAGTGTGTTTTTCCTACTATCCTCCCTCTTCAAGGCCACTGGGGTCATTGTGTATGTGTCTGTGTGTGTGCACACCGAAGTGCATTTGTGTGTGTGTGCTCATTGAGGCACTGTACTCTCTGGCAGTATCTGGCACCAAAAGCAGCCCACTCCAGCTGCAATGGACACAAGCCAAACCCTCACTCACACACACGCACGCACACACACACACACACACACACACACCATGCCCCCTCTTCAACCCACAACTGACAAACACATAATTCAGGCAGCAGTCCGCTATCCTGTCCTCTAATGCCATTCTTACTCTTTTTTGTGGTTTTGGGTGATTAGGTTTTTGCTTTTCTGTGTTATGTCAAACCTTTTTTTTTTTTTACCCAGAAATCCCTGACAGATAAATGAGCGCACAATGAGCGAGTTAAAGATTGCTTAATTTTTGCATCATACCCTGATAGAAGCGTCCACTAGGATTTGTGGTTGCGGCCTCAGAGACAGCCAGCCACACCACGGTGTCAGCCCCCTGCTCCGGGGTCCGCAGACTGTCCTTCATGGAGCGATGGAAGTCTGGCATGGCGTTGGCCACCGCTGGTTCACACAGACAGAGACAGAGAGGGAGAGAAACAAACTTGGATATGTATTGGGGAATGAGGAGGATCCAATATAAAGAATTATTTGGTTAAATTAGCAGGTAACCCTTTGTATGTGTGAGTGGCCAGTACCTGGAGTGTCCACCCAGCCAGGATGCATGACGGAGAAGTGGATGTTTGTGTGAGTCTTTGCCAGCTGCTCTGTCATCACCACCTGCTGCCTCTGGAACACGCACACACACACATACACAGAGCGTGTCTTAGAGGATGTCTGAAGGGTTGGACTATAAGCAGGTGAAGTGCACACGTCTCTTTGACATGTCATTGTCAGTTAACTGATCGACATACTTGAAACAGACTTGAAACAGGCACAGATCTGAGGCATCCAGGCTCAGATATCATCTGATGTTTTCTGAAGGTGGAAACTTCCATTTACCAGAATTGTGCATGTATGCTTTTTTATATTTGACCCTAAAAGTTTTATCAGAATTTTCTAAAACATTAATACTAATGTTTCTACAGTCATTTATATCAAAGATAAACCAAATATTTAGAGACTGATTCGCGAATGACCTCAATTAACAACAAAAGGCCCAAATCAGCTGCAAACTGAAAGTGTCTACCCTGCAGTCTAGGCTTTTCCTTCTACTGTAAATCTTACAAGAAAATTAACTTTATATGTTTTGTCTGTTTCCTTCAAATATCCAAACAGCCTGTTAGTTCTTACTTTGTGCTGGGCGTAGACCATGGTGCCGTCGTAGCGGCCTCTCTCAGACTGCAGGTTTCCTGTCCTGAGCTTCTGCACCAACATTCCCCCTGATGACACTGTGATCTGAACACGGAGGAACGGACACAGGGGCGAGGGGCAGGAGAGGGAGCTGGGGTTTTAGAGGTTGTGATATATAAAATCCAATTCTGTGTTATGTGTATATCCTGTATGTCAATCTTCACTGCATCCAGTGGTTTATTCAAATACTTCAAAGTAAGTACAACTTTTAGGTACACAAGTACTTTCATTTTATATTTCAGCATCACTGATCTTACCTAACCTTTCAGATATAAAATTTTACATACAACGCCTATGATCAGCTTGTAAGATATGACGCATTATTTTAAATTACATTACTGAATACATATTATGCATCAGTAATAATAATCAAACATTGTATTATAATATAAAATGACACTGACAGGAGACATTCTGCCTTTATAATTATTACTTATATTACTTACTGAGTCCTTTTTTTAAAAAAATAATCAGTGATCAGTGACTCAGTGAAGAGTAGAACCACCTATACTCCAGCTACCGCTGTTGGTGAATCTGTCAAGGTCACGGATGGGTTTAAATTTCTCTGCATACAGATTCCTAACTCGTAATTACACGGATTATTTCTGGTAACAGCCACTTCAGATTGATAAAAGGCACAGCAAAGGCTATTTCAGATGAAATCTCCCATGTGTCCAAAAACTCTAATCAGTTTCTACTGGCTCTATTGAAAGTGTTCTTAGAGGAGGTTTAATAGTGTGAGTGGTCGGTGGAGTTTGCTCTCCAGAGTAATGGAGAGCAAACAGCCATACTTAGGTGAGATATATGATACTTGGTGCAGGAAAAGAGCACAAGCCATTATCAGGGAGAACACTCATCCACTTATTTTCGCTGCTACCATTGGCTAAACAATATCAAAGTGCACATCAGTTGTTGTAAAGACGGCTGTTATCCTCAGGCAGTAACAGTCCGCAGGGCACAGGAACAAATATCTCCTGACCCACTGTGTTAGTAGGCGTCTATAACTTCTGTGAGGACAGACACACCTACAGCAGAGCAGACAGTTGGAGATTCAGACTCACCACTCTGGGATCTGTGCTCTTCTCCAGCAAAGGAATGAGGCTCTTGGTGAGAATGTAAACCCCTGGCAGACAGACAAGGATGGAACAACACGTTTCATATCTATCCCAACCTTTCCTCCTTGTTGTTGTCTTCACACCTCACCCCCCTGACCTTTGACTCACCAAGGACATTGGTGGCGAAGCTCTTCTCAAACCCCTCAGCATTCACATCCCTCTGACTCATGATGGAGCCTGCGTTGTTGATCTGCACAGATTACAACACGAAACCAAGATGTTTTGTTTTTTTAACTTAAATTCAAAGATCCAAAACATATCAGATAAAATCAACAAATGCGTGAATGACACTAACATGAAGATTATAATCTGTCTGATATTTTCATATATGAAAATAGGTAACTAATGTCACTCACCAGTACATTTAGGGTCTTGTACTTTCTCTTGAAGGCCTCAGCAAACTCCCAGACCTTCTTGGTCTCAGACAGGTCGAGGATGTGGACGTAGACCTCCTGTAATGACACCAGCCATTTAGAATACTGAATAATGTCATGTCTGGGGAGCCAGAGTCAGCATGAAGGTCGTCTGTCCACATGTTTTGTTTTGTTTAGTTTTTTTAATATGTGTTGAGAAGTGAATCATACTGTACTTTATTTCCTGTCTCCTTGACAATATCAGCCCTCGCCTCCTCGGCCTTGTCCTTGTTCCTACACACCATGTGGATCGTTCCACCTGTTACAAAGACAGAATATGCGACTGTGATGTGTTGTACCAGCTGATATGAAAATAGTAGCCGACCACATTTCTGAGAGCGGGAGAAGACTATTGGATTTATCTTCACCCACCTGTGATGCATCCAACTTCATATCACTGCATGACCTACAGTGTTTTATGCATATTTCTCAAACATTTTGTTCCTGTTTGTTTGCAGGCAGTTTATGACAACAGAATAAACACAGGAGACAGACCATACAAAATATTAGGACATGTTTCTCACACTGAGCAGCACACTGGCCTTTAAAATCCTTCTGCCCTTTGTTATGTACAGATTTAGTAAGTCAAGTCAGTGTTCTGCTGTTTTTCTAAAACTATTTTTGTCTTCCTGTCGACTGTGCCTAATACATTATTGGGATGTGCATTAGCTATGTCTGTCTGCACCTAATCTGTGCACAAAGGTTTAGCATCACTACATGGTGCAGGGTTATTTTAAGAATTAGATATTCACAAAATGACTTGCAGATTCACTACAATGACTTATAATAATAACACTAGATGCTTTCAGGATATGTGAGTGTCAGTTGAAACATGTGAGAGTGGTACCTTTCTTAGCAATGGCCATGGTGGTGGCTTTCCCAATGCCACTGTTGGCTCCTGTTATCATGAAGGAGCGTCCAGCCACAGACACATCCAGGTCCTTCTCCACAAAGCGCTTGGAGGCTGACAAGAATGCATTCCTGCAAGATATTACCATTTACCATATCAGCAGTCTGCTTATCTGCACATATGTACTACTTCCATGCATCCACATCTCTGCCTCAGTGCTCAGTTTAGTGTGTGCGTGTGTGTGTGTGTGTGTGTGTGCATGCGTTCAGGTCATAATGGGTCAGTGTTTGAGGTCAGCCTGCTTACTGTATTTCGCTTCACAGCTTTACTGTACAATGAAGGAGAGAGGGTGCCTGGCATCATCTCTGATAAGAAGGGGTTTGGGATGAGACTACTGACAGTGGCAACAGCTTTAGCGTGTGTGTGTGTGTGTGTGTGTGTGTGTGTGTGTGTGTGTGTGTGTGTGTGTGTGTGTGTGTGTGTGTGTGTGTGTGTGTGGGTCACCAAGGATCTCAATTCCCCCCATTGTCCTGGATGCCATTGTTGAGGGCGGCTGAAGGGAAGGGGGGGGGGGGGGGGGGGATAAAGGGGACAGGGTGGGGGGTAATACTAAGGCTAAATGCCTGCTCTGTTCACTGGTGTCATGCAGAGAGCTATTAGTGCAGGGTCAGAGCGGGTTGCCGGGCAGCTCTCTGGGAGAGCCGATAACACAGAACAAAGGGGAGAAGGGAAACAATCACAAAAGCACCTCTTCAGACAATTTGGCTTTCTGTACACTGATGAGGAAAGACGCCTCAGGGCTGCAACAGGTCAGATAGGACCGATAAAGCATTTATCAGTGAGTTCAGCGAGTTGTGGCTGAACAACCATCTTACATGGCTCCTGGTGGGTCACTATCAATTTAATCGATTCATAAATCAGTGACATTCAAGGGTGTGCACTGTTTTCATTGTCTTCAGTGATGCAGTGACAACTAAAGGGTGGTAAACTAAAACCTCCAGTGATCACCAGGGTGCAACCATCCACCAGCAGGAACAGAAATCAGCTGTTTTCACCAGTGCATGCAAGTTAAACAGCTTCCCTTTCAAAGATTCAGACCTCATACAACTTTCCTCCTAACTCGACCTCATGTGTCTATGTAATTTTTACATTGCTTAAAATTACAGCTGAAAATATAGAGATAATTTTCTTTTTTTTTAAATAAATAGATTTGTTTTTAGTGAAAATGCCCATTACAGTTTCCTAGCTAACATCTTGTTTTGTATGATCAACAGTCCAAAACCCAAAGATAAGTGATTTACACTGAAAATACAAAAAGGCATGAAATCCTCTCATCTGACAATTTGAAATCATCAAAGATTTGACATTTCTGGTATAAAAATGGACTAAAATGACTGATCAGTTAACAAAATTATTTATTTCCTGTGGAGCAGCTAATTGATTATTACTTGTTTCAGCTCTACTTGTCTCAATTTTAACTTTAATTAGAAATGTCATCAAATTATTTATGACAGTCTTTAAATGAAAAGGCCTGTTTTAATTTTTTTTAATGGCCAGAAATAATTCAGAGGTTAAACACTGACTTTTATCATGAAATGAACCAAAAATAAAGAAAAGCATCTTTACTTAGAAAAACTAAATCTATTTAATCTGTGTGCAAATTAAAACCTGAGTAGAACGTAACTTTTTTTCCAATCCAATTTTCCAATCAGTTCTGACTAATGCAAAGATACAACGGTCTCAGATAATTTGGTACCCTGTGATGTTTACTCCCATCAGAATCCGAAATACAATAAAAGAATAAAATCATGAGGCAAAGAGCAGAAAATCACTCTCAGTTTCATATTAGGAAATATTTAATATCAAATAGTTTAATATCAGTAGTCAGCCTATAGTATAGTAAGTATTAAATCTTTACACTTTCTTCTACATTAAGTTTCTTAAATGACAGTTTCTCTGAGAATGCATAATTAGGATCACTTCCATACACGCAGACCAGTGAGGATGCACACAGGACACATTAGGAGGCAGACTGGCTCCAGCTCCTAAAAAAAACCCTGCAGTGAAGTAGTGTAGGACGGACAGGTGCATCTTACCTGGTGAACTCAGTCATTCCCTTCAGGAACCAGGCGGAGTTGCGGTACAGAGACATGGTGTCGCTCTGGAAGCCTCTCGCTGAGCTGAGCTCCGTCCTCTGCTTTTACTCTGGACCAACAACCACGTGTAGCTCCGCTGAATTAACATCAGCGAGAGAGACAGAGAGAGAGGGGGAGAGAGAGAGAGAGAGAGAGAGAGAGGTCCACCGACCACCCAGCGGAGGGAAGGAAAGCTGCACGAGCTCATTTAACACAGAGACACACGTTTATCCCGTTTGTTGTCCTATAACATCTTCTAACATGCTGTTGTAACAGTATAGCCTTAGCCCGCATTATGAGCAGACCCTGCAGCCTGATGTTCCCACTGTATCTACACTTCCTCAGGATGTTTTGTTACTTAGACATTAACGTGATTTCTCCCATAAATAAAACCACCTGCTCCAGCTCCTCTCACACGGGAGAAGAGTCGCCTACCAGGGCTCATGGCAAAGCACTTCACATGAAATATTCCTCCTATACAATAAAACATAAACTACCTGACAGAGACAGATAATGAAGCACACATAAAACTATGGAAATAAAACTGCTCCATCTTCAACACGAACTTAACTACTTAGATTAGTGTTTAGCTAAAAATATTTCCTCTTAATTAAGTAAGTGAAAACAAACAATAATACTGAAGAGAGAAAAAATATTTTTAAAACATTTACCAAAAGAAACAATAGCATGGTAAATAAAAAAATTACACACACCTTTATATATAGATATAACATTAACCGTATTATTTTCTTATAATATGTGATGTGTAAATATGTGTATTTTACATGTGCACTCAGTCTCACATAAAAGTATGTTGCTTATTCCAAAAGTGACTCCAACTAAATTAAAGACTCCACAACCACCTGCCATCCCCTCACTGACTGCGCTGACACACCTGTCTGCGTGCGGCTTTATCCGGTAGTTTCCCCGGAAGCCAATCAGCAGCAGGAGCGCAGCAGGGCGCGGCTCTGACCGGAGGTGTACGCGCGCTGAGGATCAACAATGTCGCCTCTTCTCAAAACGCGCACGGTAGAGTAGGACTCTACGATAAGACTCATTATAAACCAGCGTGTGGGTGTGAATTTAAAGCGACTTCTCTCCGACTGCTCCTGACAACATGGTGAGTATCCGAGAATGGTGCTGCGGCTGGATGTACTGAGTTCTGTCCATGCACGTGTAGACAGCAAAATATAACTATAGTTTTTTTTTGTTTTTGGTAAACAAATGAAAACTGCTGACGGAATGGGCAAAATTGAATTTTATTTTATGGTTGTAAATCAGTTTAGGGAAAGGACTTCCTTGATCAAAGGTCACTAAACTAGTACTGGAGTGGGGGATTATTTTGTCTTATGTCAACCTCCTGATATTTCCTGGACCTTTTTTGTTTTAACGTGGATATTGCAGCCGGAAAACAATATATGATTCATCTGATTTATTCCTTTGAATTAAGAAATCTGAGGTCAGAGTGGAAAGCTTATAAGGGGTGGGCGCTTAGTGTGACAACAACATCTGAAAGGCAAATGAATGCAAATGTTCTAATCTGTAAAATGAGCTCATTTTTTTAAAGATGTTATTTAAAGAAAACATTACAGATGATAATCCAGATTCACACATACTCATCACATTATGTTAAAATGAATGTTTTAGCCAGTAGCTGATATTCTGTTGTGTTCCTGACCGCCTTTACTCTTCATGTCCCGGTTTATCTTGTTGCAGGCAGAAACAGTGCTGCTTGCAGCTGCACCTCAGGGCAAAGAGCTCTCATTAATTGCCCTTGCACAACACAAGTATTGTATTTAGTGTGTCATAACACATCTCTGTCTTAAAGGTGATAAAGGTGTTATGTTTCCCTGCTGATCCTCATTCCCATAGCTAGTTGTGAAATATAGTTGTTGCATGGTAAAGCTTTATGGTTGGGTTCAGTTTAGCTGCAGATTTGGGACTGGAGGATGGGCTAGTATCACTGTATGCATGTGTATGTTTTTGCACATGCATCTGTATGTGGCTGTTTCATCACATGTCTGTCATGACAGTCTATACGTTTTAACCCTCACAACACACGATGTTGCTCCTGTCTGGTTATTTTGTACCACAACAAACATTTCCTGTCCTCCTCAGATGCGCTTCCTGTTGCTGTTCAGTCGGCAGGGAAAGCTGCGATTGCAAAAATGGTTCACGCCGTTAACGGACCGGGAGAAGAAGAAAGTGATCCGAGACATGATGATGTTAGTGCTGGCCCGTCCACCACGTTCCTGCAACTTCCTCCAATGGAGGGACCTGAAGATTGTTTACAAGAGGTGCCTATGAGAGTCACAGACGTGTTTCTTTCCCTGTTATCATTATGAGTTACTGTGTTTTGTAATCTCTTATCATGGAAGTTAGAGACTGAGGTGTTTAATAGAAACCCCCCCTGAGCTGACTCTCTTCATGCTGAATGGTTCATCTTTGTGTTTTCTCAGCCTGTGCTTCAAAATACACACAAAGCCAAGAGACACACCCGTTCTCTGCAATGGGTTAACAAGACCTAGAAAGAGTAAAGGTCAAGTTAAACACACAGAGGATCACCTAGATGACTGGCAGCACGGTGGTAGTGATGGTGCAACACAGTGCTTATCCTCTAACCTTTTATCTTCTCTTCTCACAGTAACAACCTTGTAATAAAAGTAGAGCTACAGGGAGTGGGCGAAAAAACACCTCACAATATAATGTGATTCAACCAGTAAACCAGTAAAAACAGAGTAACCAGTAAATTCAGTGATAAATTTGTATTAAGTGTCAAATTAAATGCTGTAGTTTTTGAGTTTTTCCTGTTAAGTGTTCCTGTTATTTTGACCACTCTCTGTATATGTGTGTACATACAAGCAAGAACAATAACAGTAAAATCCTCAAGCATCAAAGCTAAAGCTGTGTGCTTATTTTTCAGCAAAGCCCTGCTATACTTTCACAATTTCTAATTTCTTTTTTTTTTTTTTTTCATTCCAAGAACACCTGTAGACGCAGCTGCTGACCTTTGTCCTCTTGAATTTCAGGTATGCCAGTCTGTATTTCTGTGCTGGTCTGGAGGACCAGGATAATGAGCTGCTGGCCCTCGAAGTGCTGCACAGATATGTTGAGTTATTGGATAAATACTTTGGCAACGTAAGTACAACTGAATGTCTTGGTCCAAGCAGAATTCATTGTTCATTTACAACCAGTTTTTAATCTATATAAACTCACAGTTTATATAAGGAGTATATAAGGAGTAAGAAATACTCAGAGCAGAGTGAGGGAGACGTCAGTGAAGTACAGTCTGCACATGCTCACTTACAGTCCTGAGAAGAGGTCTAATCAAGCAAAGTGAAAACACCTGTGTGGGTGAACTGTGGCTGTGTAGGAGCTTCATTTTATGAAGATGACCTCCCCTCTCAAACACTACTGTTGTCTCAGAATGCTGTCACTGTCCAGACTCCTAAGCAAGCAGCTCCATACTGATACAGAAATGACAATACTAGATATACGCTAGGTAGTGTAGGTAGTATCATGGTGAAACAGGAAAGGGCCTGCAAACTAACTAGTAAAGCTAGAAGCACCTTAATATCAAATATATCTTGTATGAGTGCTGTAGCAATATGAGTTCCCTTCACTTAAAAGTACTGTGTGTCATACATGTACGTGGCCACATAATGAATGTCTGTGCTACAAAGAGAACACAAAATAAGTGATTACAGACAGTCTGTGGAAACAGAAAGCTGATATGTTTCGATTTATCAACAGTCAGTGCAATTATATACAGATATCACAATGTAAGCTGCAGTGGCTCTTGTGTTACACTGTACAGTGCTCACTGTGCTCTTTACCAGTCAGACTCCCCCTGGTGTCCATAAGATGCCTCTGCTTCAAAACCTCTGCTTTTTTCTCATGGGTGAAATGACCTTCCATACCACCGGCCGAGAAAGTGTGACTTTAGTTTAATGGATAGCTCATTGTTGTGTCTTCACCTGTCAGGTGTGTGAGTTGGACATCATTTTCAACTTTGAGAAGGCCTACTTCATCCTAGATGAATTTCTGATGGGAGGAGAGATCTTAGAAACCTCCAAGGTAGCGGTGGGTGTATCTATGGAGGAGGCTGACACGCTCCAAGAGGTACAGTAAGATTTCCTCGACTGTCAGATAATGTGGGTTTTGTTATTGCTCATATGTAAATGTGTTCATGTACTTCTACCCTCATCACAGACAATGGAGGAATACATGAGCAAACCCGCCTACTGAGCCAAGACAAGATGAGAATTTCAAGACTTGAACCAAAGGATTTATTACTCTGGGATATTTTTACTTAGTGACTAATAATGACTCATTTGGCATAAGGCGGTGGTCTTACAATAACCACAGTCCTGGTGATTTTTCATGCTTATACTTAAGTTTTAAGAATTGTAATTATATTTGCATCTGTAAGTGCCTTTTTTTAAACCTCATATTTATTCAACTCAGGGTTTATGACAGGAGAGATGAGTGAAAACACTCATATTCCAGTTTATCTAAATACATTTTTTAAAAAATATTTAAATATGTTTTTGCAACCCCAGTAAAACGTGGCAGGCAAGGCATATTTATATTTAAACCCATGCACTGTGTGATGGTGAGGAAATGAAGAAACACTACACAGTAAGGAAAAATAAAGTCAATGCTTTATTAACCTCAGGTATGTCACATATGACCACATTTAAGAAAGAATTACCAAAAAAACACAAGTGAATCTAAGGGATCCAACACTGATTTTGGTTGTGTGTGTCTGTGTGTGCGTGTGTGTGTGTCTGTGTGTGTGTGTGTGCTCAAATGTAAGGCTGGTGAATCACATGTACTGGTTGTTTAGTACTTTTGAAAAAAAAAAAGCATCAAATGAATGTCTGAACACTCATATTTCTGCTAATAAATAACAACAGAACAACTAAAATTAACAGCATCATTTATTCTTTAAAATACTTTATTTTAATCTTCTCCCTCCACCAAACTCTCTCCCTCTCTCTCTATATATATATAGGTCCAAAAGTCTTAAATGGGACAGTGGTCTCAGAGTTTTGGACCCTGCTACACATATATACAGCCCTATTTATATTCCTTGGGCAGTTTTGGCATCAGTATCACTTTCCTCAGTTTCTGGGTTCAGGTAGCTCAGCAGTTTCATCACGGCCTCATTGTCAGTGCCTTGCATTTGTGTGTCATCGCCCCTCTCACCGTCCTCCGACTGTCTCTTTTCATTTGGGCTTTGATCTGAGTCCATGTGATCAAAATAGTCCTGTATGGCCTGTTCAAAAGAGCCTGTCATGCTCTGTTCAGCCTCATCCCGCTTTTGGCTCGCCCTGTTGTTGTTGTTGCTGGACGCGAGGTTCAGATACTGTGCCGGCATCTGAGCTGCTAAATACGCCGCCAGTTCATCCTCATCCATGTTGTTGTCATAGTCATCCCTCAGTGTGGTGGGAAGGCGCCGTTGAGTGGGAGCAGAATCCCCCGAACGCCCCATAGGCAGAGTGTGAAGTCGTGACAGCGAGCTCTTGTACTGCTTCTGCTTCCTGACAGGAGCTCGATCCTCCCTGCCCCCTAACCCCAGGATGTTGAGGATTTCTTCTGTCCTCATCTCCTCTGGGGATTTTTGAGTATCAGGCAGGCGTCTGTTGTAGAACCTAGCCTCGGGAAGCTTGTGTATCTTCTTTGAGGATATCTGAGAGAGCCTGTTTTGTGCTCTGGATAAGTTGTTGCTCTTTCGTAACTTGTCTTGACTCATTATCTCTCCGGTTTTGAGCATGTCCATCAGGTCTTCAGGTGGAATATGGTATTTCTGGGAGATCTGAATGAACTCGTAGATGGTTCGCGGGAATATGTCATCTCTGTACTGTGTCTGAGCCACTCTCCTCTCAGCCCTCTTCTTCTCCTCCTCCTCTTCCTCTATCTCTCGTTTCTGTTCCTCTGTTTTCTCCAGCACTTTCAGGAGGTAATAGTCCACTAGGTTGGTAACATCATCTGGATCTTTTGACCTCTTGACTGGATAACTTTCATCATCTTCCTCTTCATCATCCTCATCATCTTCTTCATCATTGTCATCAACATAATCAAGCCCTCGGTCAACCTCTTGTTTGCTGTCCCTCTCCTCTTCCTCCTCCTCCTCCTCCTGGTCTTGTTGTGGACCCCAGTTGAGTGCGAGATCCCCACCCACATCATCATACGCCACATTGCTGACATTAAACATGTCGTCATCTTCCTCATCATCGCCCTCCATATCGTCTTCCTCGCCTTGACGTTTATGCACGGTCTTCGCACCAGTCAGCTTGTCCAGTTCATCAAACACAGATTGCAGCGTTGCCAGATTCTGTGGCGTATACTTCTCCTCCACGTTCTCATTGGTGCGCTTGAAGTGGCTCTCGTGCTTCAAATCTGGCCCCTCGTCCTCTTCTTCTTCACCCCCCTCACCCTCTTCCTCATCCTCAAACATTAGCGGAAGCTTCTTTTTTTGGAGCATGGTGCCCTGTTGCTTCTGCTGCACCCGGGGATACATGCCGTCCTTCATGGCTCCTCCTCCGGTGCTGGGGCGAAGTGAATCTGGCTTGGGGGCCTTCTCCACCTGCTCGAGGGTACTGAGCACAGCCTGGAGCAGCTCCTCACTCTTATCCTCCCTTCCCTCCTCCTCTTCCTCATCCTCATTTTTACTCTGCACAGGGTTAGAGGCCAGTCTCAGCATCATACGCAGCTTCTCAGCATCATCCATGTGGCTGGCATCGTACCCTGCAGAGAGGGGGCTGTTAAAAGGGTGTCTGTGTCGGTTCTCTGACGGAGGCTCTCGGTGCACTCCAAGGCTCTCGATGTACTCCAAGGCTTTGAGCATGTCAGCATCAGGAGCCTGGTGGACATTTCCCCTCTGGGAGTCTGAATCACTTCCCCACAGTTTGTGCTCTCTGAGTGGCACCCCGTGAACACCAGAGGAATTAAGGAAGAAGAGGATTAAGAGGAGGTTGGCAAAACAGAGGAGGAAGAGATTGTTTGTTGTGGAGGTTTCAGGGAGTGCGGGCATGGTGACGCCTGCGGAGGAAAGACAAAGATACACATGTCAGCACTGACCTTTACATGTTAAACTAACAGGTTCTCACCGGTTACCGCTGTGGCATTTCTCTCACGTCTTTTGCTCTTATCACTTCAAATGGCTGGTCTGATGATGACATCACAGACCACAGAGACCTTTGTGCTGATTTAAAGCCAGATCAGCGTGAAAATCTGAGCCATGAATTTCTGCTCTGCTACAAACTAGTTGAAACACCTAAATTTACCTTAACAATATTTCTTCTGAATGTCTGACAAAAATGTCCTGTTAAATTCAGCAACAACAACAACAACAACAACAATAATAATAATAATAATAATAATAATAATAATAATAATAATAAAAATAATAATTATTATTAATATGAAATCCTGCCGCCTGTTTGCCAGCAGCAGTAATAGCAGCGGCATTCAGCTCCCGTGCAAATCTCATTAGTCGTCAAATTGCTGCTCTCCGTGAGTCACGGCTCCCGTTGTCAAGGTAACCCGGTAAGGCTGATGTTCTCCTTTAATCGCTGAGAACCTGCTTTAACTCAAACTAAATGCTGTTCCGTTAAAACTAACTGCTCTCCACTGGGACAAAATGGGCTTTTATAAACATACGAGCAAAATTTTAATTATTACAAAGCAATTTATTTTCAGTCCAAAAAAATATATGTGCGTGTATATATATATATATATATATATATATATATATATATATATATATATATATATATATATATATATATATATATATTTGCACTGAAAATAAATTGCTATATATATATACACACATATACATATATAAAACACCTCCTATATATATCTATATAGATAGATAGATAGTTTTCTATAGACTAAAATCTAAAAAGACAATAAAAACTACCAGAAGCGACGATGCATAAGCAATTGCTGTTATTTTGCCATGTTTACTTTTTCCTTCATTTCCCAGCTTGAACTTCACTTGGTAATTCTTCTTTAATTTTTTATTTTTTTATTTTTTTTCACGTGTGACAGAAAGAACGTGTGAAAGAAAAATTACGAGCTCCAAAGCGCAAGCAATTCAATATAATACGAAGCGAAATGAGAACAAAGAAACACGGAGGGCAGCACAACGCAACCTCTTCGCCTCAACATCTGTGTCGGTGCATCAGGTTGGCAAACAGCTATGGAAACAGAAGCTAGCTGAAGTAACAAAAAAAAAACCCTCTGTACTCATATGAAGTGTGATGTAAACATATTTACAGTAGTGTGTTGTGGGTCATGCTCTTAATAACAACCAAGTCTTACCTTTGTAATTAGTTTCTGTGGAGGGTCGTCAGTGAGCTGAGCATCTCCCTGCCTCGCAGTGAGTCTGGTTTCGGCACCGCGGACAGCTCCTCATGCTATTAGAGGAAGCACCTGACTCGTGCGTCACAGAGCGAGGAGATACGCAACGCGCGCACGCGCGAGTCAGCCAGTTGTTTCGAGTCAGCCAAACAAAACTGCTTTGCCCTTTGAATATGAACAGAAATAGTTTGTACACCTCAGCGGCTGCCACAGCGGCGTTTGTCGCAGCTCACGGTGAAATGAATGAATTCATAATGGGGCTATATTTAGGAACAGTGCCTGAATGACTGATGTGACTGCCCTGAAACAGTCTGTAGGCTATCAGACGGTTCATAAGCCTATTGACCATGACGACAAGGTGTGGACACTTTGATGAAGACCATATGTGGTGGTAGTAAAGCTTCTTAAACTCACTTTTGCGGGTTTTTTTTCTTAATAAATCGCAATGCAAATGCTGTTAAATTGCTGATAAACGCTTAATAAATGATGTTTATGATTCATTTTGTTTCTACACCCACGGTATTGTAGGTTTGTCGTAGCATAACATTTGGCGGTGTAGTACTGACTGTTGAATGACTTGTCATTGACCGCTGTTGTGTCTCTGCTGCGGCACAGAGGGACAGAGACAGTTAAAGTCCACCGATGACTCACATATGGACTCCGCCAAAGCCTGAGACGGGCGGGGTGACAGAGGGACTGCAGAGGAGTGTGTGTGTCTGTGTGTCTGTGTGTGTGTGTGTGTGTGAGAGAGAGAGAGAGAGAGAGAGCACTTTCGTCTTCAGCCAGGCGCACTGTGGTCTCTATTTTTGGCTGCCTGTCAAATCTTGTGTAGTATGGATCAGTGTGTGTGTGTGTGTGTGTTTTTGTGTTTGCTTGCTTCCATTCATAAACCCCCCCTTGCTGTATTTGATGTGAGTTCAGGCTATCCTCCACTGACCTGCTTGTCTGATATTCAGTGGAGCTTTCTTATGTTCAGCTTTGTCACAGTGACAGTATGTGAACGGCTCTGTGTGTACAGAAAACGGAGGACTCTTTGTCTGGGTTTGTGATTCTTCCCACAGTGACTCAGAAAACATCCCATTGTTGAATTACAATATAAACCGAATGGTAAGAACGGTAAAACCTTCTGTCAGCATCAATACTGGACCTTTAGAAACACATAGGAAGTTTCATGAAATGGTCTTTGAGGCGTCTGAAAAGGTTCTGATACTTTACAAAATCCACTGTGTTTCAGAGTGTGGAGAAAAAAAAATACTAGGACATCCTTTCAAACTCTTTAAGGAGCTTAGTGAAAGGCTCACTTCTGTCACATTCACAACTTTTAGATACAGATTTATATAGTGTCACATAAATTGTACTGGTCTCTTGTTTTTTCCTGAAGGTCTGCAGTGAGAGTAACCTTCTGCAGAATTAAGTCTACCTCTCTAATGCTGTCATACCACATGTTTTAGGACCAGGAGACCAAGAGAAACCAGGACAAAAGAGCTGATTTTAATCTCATGTCTCCCTCAGCCTAATTACACTCTCCCTCATGACTAACACACACACACACACACACACGGATATACACACACACACACACACAGTGCCAGTTTTGTACTGATAAAGCTCGAGCTGTCCGGCTAATTGCTTGTGGTTGTGTCTGTGGCAGGATTACTGGTAAACAGAAACCAATTACAGCTCAGTTCCATTCCCATTTCCACTGCTTGTCTGCTAAAAAAGAAAAAGGAAGAAAAAAAACCCCCAAGGTTTTTCTCAGGTCACATGAGAAGTTTCTTACTGGCAATTACCAGTTTTCCCTTCTAAACATATTTGCATAACAGTGTGGTCGCACTGTTTGGGGTCACATTTTTCGTAAGATGGTGAATCTGAAACTCTTGCCAGCAAAGACAGTGGTACATTTACTGTCACTTCAGGTTACAGTCTCATTATAAGGTATGTGTAAAAGAGCTGTGTGACTCTTGTTTGGGCTGCGGCCATTTCACACCAGACTGACTTGAGTTCAAACATAAAAGCTAATGGCAAATACTAAAACTTTAGAAAAGTGGACGATTAATGCGTAACTTTTAATTGTATTCTCCATGGTAACACCATCTGTTGATGAAAACCTTTTGACTCAGTTGAAAAGGTGAGTAAGTGGCCCTTGAGTTGGTTGTTTCTCTTTTTCGTTTTGTTTTTATTAGAGAATTTCCAGTGATGGAAGGATAAAAATCCCCAATCCTGACGTTGCTTTGTTCACACTGTTTCAGCACACAGTGTGATTTTCTGCTGCTGATGGGTACATCCTGTAATAAAATGGTGTAACAACCCAAAGCCATTACAATCAATAATTTGGTACATGATGCCATGAGGGACTAGAGGCATGATCTTCTGGATCTGGAGATTTGCTTAACATGTGCACGATGCTGGATTTACAGTCAGTCAGGTAAGTCAGGTTATAAGTAGACTGCAATTCTCTGTCTTACTGAGTGATTTTACACATGGTGATCAGTTACTCATCGTGAGGATTTATACTCAGCCTGTGTGATGTGTGGCTCTGGAGGGAGAGTGACAAAGATAATGTCATCTGTGTTATCTTGGATTTTAATTATTCTGAAAGCACACGCCAAAACTCATCTACTCTGCTTCATCATGCCTGAATGTGGTTTGGTCAGACTTGATTGACAGCAAACAAACAGTTCAACAACTGTTATCAGATTCTGATTCTGATTGGTCCACAGGAGAAGGTGACGTCACCTTTTCAACTGAGCCCCGCCCACTCCAAACCAGTGAGAAGATCACAGAGGAAATCTCAAAGGGCAGAAAATCTGTCGTGTTAAAAATCAAAAAGCGGCAGAAAATTGTGCTGATGTAGTGTAGTGAGATAGTGGTAGAGAAAATATGTTTTTAGGGACTTTAAAACACTAAAGATTCTGTTTGTATCATTTTGAATTGGACAAATCACAGTGTGTGTGTGTGTGTGTGTGTGTGTATTATCAGCCCCATTAAACCACATGAGAATCTGGGACTATAAATGCTCTTTACACACAAACACTCACCTCTCCTGGTCCAGGGCATCATCTTCCCTCCCCTCTTTACCATTTCTCTGTGTGTGTTTGTCCCTGTGGTGACTGACCGGCTGCTTTCCATTCATTACCACCTGACATGACAGCCAATAATTCTGCTCCTTAACTCAGGATGTCAGAGGCTTGGCAGGCACAATGTAGAGAGGGGGGTGGGGGGTGGAAGGTTGTGAATGGGTTTACAGAGTTTGACGTCAGCCTCATTGCTCTCTCCTCTGGTCGATTATGTCTGTGCGTGTGTCTGTGTGTTTGTGTGTGTGCATCTGGGAATAGGTGTGATGCATCAGTTTCTTCTCTTTTGTGAAATGTGAGATGTGGCACCACATTGGGTCGGAGTCTCTCGAAAGGCATTTATAGCACACCAGGGCAGACATACAAAATATTCCCCACCACATTTGTCACCTTTCCCTGAAATGATGAAAACAATCAAGGCACTCATTTCTGAAAACTGCATGTTTACAGCCCTCAGACGTGTGGAAACCTCCCTTTCTGGGAGGGTTACGGGGGACTGAATGTTTGCTACTGGGAGAGAGAAAGGGATCAAAGGAGTAACACAAAGAGCCTGACATTTATAAAATGTTTTTGTGATACAGCCATTAAAAGACTCCAGGGTGCTAATTTTGATATTTGACCATTTATATAACTGCGCTCAAATCCGTTTTCATGTTGTGTTTTCCTGTTTTTCTGATTTGTGTATCCACAGCAGGATGAGTCATCTGCTTTACTGATGCTTTGTGAGGAGAATACGGCAGAAACAATCAGACCACTTTGGCTGTTTATGAAAATCAAAATGAAATTGGCAGTACCCTTAGCACGTATGGAAAGTCAAAACAGGAAGCGAACAATACAGGAGGTGCTCTGAACAGATAGATTCAGAGGTATGACATTACACAGATAACAGCACTGTTTAAAGCTCCACCACATCAGTAAATACAAAGCACATCAGATGAAATATATTCAACACCAGATGTTTTAACAAACCTAATTATCCCAAAGTGTTCAATATTAAATAAAAAGATATAAAAGGAAACACACTTAATGACAGAAATAATCTTATGCATAAACTGTGTAAAAAGAATTTAACCTCATTATTAAGAAATATCATTCCACCAATCTTATTTCTCATTTGAACTGTTTCAGTTTTATTTTCATCTTTAAAAGTCTGTTTTTATTTCATGGTGACAATTTCCCCCATGATCGTTACATTGTCTGTCAAATTTTACTCACTTTCCATGACACTTTCAATCGCTGCCCCTTTCTGGTCTGTGACCTCTTAAGACAAAACAATGTTTACTTATAATCTCATTGCATCAGTCAAGCAGCTGTGGTCAGTTCAGGTGGATCCCAGAGAAGTACAATTATTCACTAAGAAGAAGGATTAGAGGGAAGTTTGCACAATATTGTTCACCACATATTCATTCATCGGCTTTACCAGTGCTGTCACAACATGTACAATAACATGGCTTCATCACAGTAATGGTACAATGGTGCATGATCTTCCTTCTCTGATGTACTCATCTGATGTGCTCCACATCTCTCTCTCTCTCTCTTCTCTTTTGCTTTTCTTGCCTAAGGCAGCTGATGAGACCCAGAAAAAGGGGAAGTTAAAAAAAAAAACAGATAAAGAGAAGTTGTCGGAATAGATTATTTAAAAAGGGAGGACATTCTCTTTCTTTCCTCAGTTTAGCATCTTAGAGCATTAACATATTCTCATATTCTTGCTTAGGTTCACTGACTTTTGTTTGAGGAATATAAAAAGCATCCACACTTGGCTGATTATGAAATGCTGTATGTTGCATGTTGCCTCTGTTGCCTTTTCATGGTCCTGGGCTTTGATGTTGCTGTTTTTGAATGTGCCTCATTCCCCCATCTTAAAGTCACAGAGCAGATGTTTGTATTGTTGGCACATAGGGGAATATTTGTTGTTTACCTCCTTCTGAAAGACAAAAATAAACCTGCCCCTCCCTCTTCTGCCAGCCCACCAGCATCTCTGAGAAACAGCCTCTGTCTGCTGCGACACATCAGAAAAAAGCAGGGATACTTGTAAGGGAGCACAGGGGCTAAACAGGAGGTTTCTGAAGTAAACTATACTGCATTATTGTTTAACATTTATGCAGAAGAAAAAGAGGGGATATAGAGGAGAGGATGAATTCTGGCATTACAGAGGATCTGACAGCTGACTGTTTTGTGGATCTGCAGGGATAAAGTCAAAGCCCCAGTCTGAGCTCCCTGGCTTCATGGTCTGCTTGCAGAGAATTCACCTTCTGCTCCAGGGCTCCACAGCAGAGACCAGTTAGATAGACACCAGGGGAAATGACAATATGCTGTACATACTGCCACTTGAAAACCATCTGTGAAGCTGTGACATACACTGATGGAAATGTGACAAAAACAGATGCTCTGACTGATGTTCGATGTTGCACCTCTTTATTCTACAGTTCAAGCTAAGCTTTCAAGTAGGAGCACAATTCAAACATCAGATGAGCAAAAGTGACTCACTTTCTGATGGCTTACAAGTGGATTTATGGGAAAGGAAATACATTTAGTAAACAAGTGCATCGTCAAATGGATTTTCAGCCGTGGTAGCTAGAGACGGCAACACTGGTTGGTTTGGTCAGTTGGTCTGACGGCCACTCTGATATCTCCCATAGGAGCGTCTCCTGAAATACCCCTACAGTGGCAGTTGTACTGGACCTTCATCGTCATGGTAACAAAAATAACTATGTGGAGTGGGGTGTTGTCACAGTTACAATAATGAACACACAGTTATACTTATGGAACAGATCCAGTTTGGTTAGGTTCCAGAAAAGATAATGGTTTAGGTTAAAATAAATAGGTTTAAGGACCTTTGTTGTCATGATAACAATAATAAAAATGCACTTTAGGTTGTGGAACGGTGATGAACAAAAGACACAACAATAACAACTGGTTTCAAAAGGGAAATGATCTCCTGCGAGAGAGTCCTGTATTTTGTTGATCCATCCATCACCCTCTTTGGTTTTGTGTAACCAGTTGTTATACTGGCAACATAACCCTGTTAGTTGTTTAGCTTACATTCTTGGAAAAGCACGAATGAGGTCTAATGAATGTTTCTGCCAAATGTAATAGTCAGGTAACATTGGCTTTAGTAGCTGGAGTGCACACTTCCCCAAATATAATAAAGAGCAGAAGAGAGCTGCTAATGTTCTCCTAAACTCTGAAATAGTGGCATCTAGGACCTGCTACCATGCAGTGGGGAAAAACTACATGGTGGATCTGTGAGTGTAAACTGGGCTTTTGTTCCAACCTAACTTGTAACTCCACAAAATGTAGTTAGTTAATGAAATATTCTTTGGCCTTTGAAGTAATGTTGGGTTAGGTTACTACAATAGGTTTAGCTTGTTTGCCATTGTGCTAATGTTGGATCTAAAACTCTTGACTTGAACAACCTGTTGGTGTTGTCCTGAAGACACCCGAACTTCCTCGACACCCACACTGTCCTCATTTCAGAAGAAAAAAATAATGCTTCTGTCCGAGTCTTCACAACAGCAGTACTCACCTCGCAAAGGTCTAACGCCACTTCCAGTAAACATATCTGCTGCTGTTTACCCCTCCGGCTGACAGGTGTGTTTTCCCATTTACAAGACCCAAATATCTTTTGTCAGTGTTTTTTCTTCAGCTGGTGCTTTTTTTCCCCCCCTGTCTTTTTCTCCATGCTCAAAACCCCAGAGGTACAGCAAGTGGTCCACGACTTGCTCTGGCCTATCTTGCTGCAGCCACAGAAAGATCACAGGTCCTTCAGTCAGAGTTCTCGAAGAGTGACAGTCAGCGATACTGTCTGTGACCTCAGGATGCTGCCGGGACTGTGGGCTTTCACTCCTGATGGTCTCCAGCAAACTGCTGATGGATGTCAGCAGTTTTAAAAGTTCAACATTACCCCACACAACCACAATACCTCCTATAATGTTCAATGATATAATGGCACAGCTTGATATCAGAAAGGGATAATTAGGGGGTGGCCACAACAACATGAGAACTTGTATCATTTAATTAAATCCAATGCAGTATCCCTGCACCAGATTCTTTCATAAACCGAGGGCTTAGAGGTCATTTTACTATAATTGAAGTTCCAAGGCCACTTAATCTGCTGGCATTGTTTCAGTTCAGTCAGGAAAATGTTGAATGAGGGTTTATTTTGAGATTTAGATCTAAACATCACA
This sequence comes from Toxotes jaculatrix, assembly GCF_017976425.1. Classification (NCBI taxonomy): domain Eukaryota; kingdom Metazoa; phylum Chordata; class Actinopteri; family Toxotidae; genus Toxotes; species Toxotes jaculatrix. The sequence continues at coordinate 22,759,026 of NC_054402.1, read as the reverse complement.
GCTGGTGATTCTTTCATCCTCTATAACACACCCTGAAGTTTGCAGTGTTACAGGCTTCCCTCTAGGCTTGGCTAGGACCAACAACCTGCCACAACATATTACGTTCACAGCTGTGACACTTCCTGTTTGGAACTCGCTGTCTGAAATGCTGCCACTCTGCTGTCATATGGGAATAACAGCTGTATCCACATGACACTTAAACCTCTTGATAAGTGGTCACATATTCAGGCTGATTAGAGGCTTTTAAAATGCAGTAGGAACAGTAGGTTGCAGTTGACTTTAAAGACTTAAGGCTGCATTTCTTCAGCTTTTTCATGCATTTGTATGTTATTTCACATTTATTTTACTTATAAAATACACTGACAGGAGCAATGACATCTAACTATTGGGTTTTTTGGGGTCAGTAACCACAATGTAACCAGGTTTTAGTCTGGCAAGGACCTTTATTACATGTTAGTCAGTTATTCAAAAATCTAAATTAGTCTGATCTGTACTGGGAGTGTGGAAGATGTAAAATCTAAATCTAATCAGAAAGAAGTAAAATCAGACACAGTGCTGCCAGTTAGATAGCCTGCAGCAGACAATGACTGGTTAAATGGAGGAAGTGTCGTGATCAGCCCCTAAGGGGGCTGTTTTCTGAACCCTTTTGTTTTGTTTTGAACTCTTCTTAGACATCTGTTGAACCCCTTTTGGACTCTGGTTTAGTTTAAGTTCTGTTAGTAGTTCCTGTTTTATTTTGAAGTCATATCCCTTGTGTATCATGTCTTAGTCTACTTCCTGTCTTTGTCTAGTTTCCCTCCTTTTGTGATTGTTTGCTCCGCCCTGATTGGTTTCACCTGTTGCCTATTACCTCGTGTATATAAGTCTTGTCGTTCCCCTTTGTCTGTGTTTGTACCTCAGTCTGCCTGTGCCTTTACCTGCGTTGGTTCTGGTGTTTGCTTCTGCCTTGCCTCCCTGAGTCAACTCCCCGTCTTTGTTCCTGTACTTGTACCTTGCATCTCCCCCCTTATCCCTTCCCCATGGACTTACCTTGATTGCCTTTTGATTTCAAGTAAGGACTTTTAGAGTTTGCTTTGTGTTTTATGTTTCCAGCCTTTTCCCCCTCCTTCATGGATGATTTTTATTTAATTGAAGATTTAATAAAAGACTTTTAGTGTACTCATACGTTTATCTTGGGGTTTCTGTATTTGGGTCCTCTTCCTTTGTGCTCCTGGCTGCCTGGTCGTGACAGGAAGAGGAGCTAATGCTAATGGATAACTGCTGGAAAACACTGAAGGGTCACACATTTGAAACTATAGGTTGGATACATGTGTGCAGGTGCATAATGCTGTGCTAAATAACATACCCTTAAGTAGATGATTTTTACTTAAGTAGAACCCAGTAAATGCATACATAAAAGGAGAAACGTACAATAACAATGTGCATTGAATTTCACTTTATTTCCTTTACATTTGGGCTTTTTAAATCTTCCGTTACCACAGCTCCCTCATTTGTAAGTGATTGATCCAGATGAATGCAAACAGGTGTCTTTCTCCTTTTCCACTTACAGTTAACTATAACCTGACTGCAGATGATCAATTCAGGAAACAGACTAATTTCAGTTTCCCATAAAGTCATGAGTCATTCTAACCAAAGAGAGTGCATGTTCTGTCTAAACAATTTTGTAGCTGATTTCACAAATGAGTCCCTCCTTTCACGGTGGAAATAGGATTTATTGAAATCCACTTTCACATGCAGTGTTAATGGAAAAATTTTCAAAGCTTTTTCTTTAGGTTTATCCAGTCCTGCACCCTCTCTGTGTCGGTGAGCGATGACGAATTGCTTCTTTAATTGCTGGTTAAACTCGGCCTGAGCCTTAGTGGTTGCTAAGTGCCCAGAGAGAGACAGGAAGCAGCATCAAGACTGCGGCTGTCTGCTGCATGATTCTGCGACTTCCACTGGGTTAGGGAGGGAGGGAGGGAGAGAGAGGGGCGTTTAGATGTACAGCCAGAATGACTCATAGGTCAGGTTTGCATGAGTGAATGAAAACGTGTATGGGTGTGTGCACCTGTGTGTGCACGTGAAATAACATCTCTGCATTTGCACATTATGCAAAGTTGTGCTTTGGTGTTAATTTGTTTCTGAGGGAGAGCAGAAAGCATTCAGGTCCATCCACCCTTCACTCTGTGTCCTCAGCCTGTGATTCATTCACTTACTGCAGTTTTACAACACTAATTATAAAAATACATCAAAGTCATATTTCACTTCACTCGCTCTCATCGCAAGCAATTCACACACAGAGGAGCAGGCATCACTGTTGTGCTCGGGGATGTTTCAGCGAGACATGTTGCTATTTAGAGGAGACCTATTACTGACTGCCCTGATTACCCTGCATTAATGCTACTGCTCTGTGTTTTGCAGGAGTCCAATGGTAAAGGCTAGGACAGGAGCAAAAATCCTCGGTTCCAGTGCCTCATGTGCTGTGGTGAGTGATACCAGGACCTGATTAATTCCTTTACGCTACGAGGGACTCTGTTCCCAATTTTCATAATATACTTTCTGTTCTCATGCAATAGTCATAATCAATATTTTTATAATAACAATGAATAAAAAGACTATATGTTATGTGAAAGGGGTCACTTGTCCCGGCAGAACCAAAGAAAATGCCAGAATCTTTATGAATGTTAACTGTATGGTCCTCTGTAAATAGGTAACTGCAAGCTAACAAGTTCTAAATATCAAAAGATTATAACATGTCAGTGTTGTCTTTACATCTCGTTTCTGCTGCTCCCAAGTGGCCAAATAGTCATTTAATGTAGAACAAGTACAAACTAAACTGATAGTTTAAAGCCATGCTGGCAGATCTGTGAGGCTGCATTTGGCACAGTGGTACATTGATGTAAATGCTGACATCATTATGAACAGTATTGATTAGTACTGATTATATTGATCAGTACTGATTATAAAAAGTATTGGACAGATTAAAATTTTGACCAAATGAGCTTGAGGAAAAGTTAAGAGATCATCAAAGATGCTACAGTTTATCCTCTGGGGAGCACGAATGTTTGTAAAATTAATAAACCCTGTCTCCTAAAAATGTTGTCTCTACAAAACTTCTGCTTGTGGTGACTTTAGAATTATTACACTTCTTTATGGTTATGGTTACAGAAAGATTGTGGTCTGACTTAATGCAGAAAATTTTCATGGTGGCTTCAGACACAACCTGTTTATTTACATTTAAGCAAAACCATGATATTTCCCTAATCTTTACCAAAGGGCTTTTGCTGCCTAAACCTAACCACAGACAGGACTCTGGATGTAAACCCTGGTTTCTGGTGTGACAGTTGCCATTGTTTGCCCGCCATCCAGTCCTTTATTCATTCACATCTTATGTTGCTGCTGAACATAATCCAGCCAGAGATCATGCGTCCTACAAAATGTATTTCCCATTCAGTTTAGTTAGATGGAAGTAATTTCTATTAGACACGGTTGAAATCAATCCACTTGTGGTTGGAACATTTGATTCAGGACCAAAGTGTTGGACTGGCTGACAGTGCCATCCCCCAGGGCCATGCTGCTAACGTGGGCAAAAATGCGACTGAATGAATTCAGTGTGAAGGCTCTGCAGCCCTGAGAGAGAGAGTCGCACAGGATGTCTGAGCTCTGCGTCTGACCTGCGTCATGACTGGTTGACTGCTTTGTCAGTTAGCAGGATGTATTAGCAGCTTGACGGAGCAGGCAGGACTTGTACACTGACAAACACACACATACAGCACACACTCATCTTCTGCAGCTCAACAGGTTGCTAATCTGGGAGTGCTACAAGGACTTGACCATGTAATACTGGCTGAGAAATGAATATAACCAAAACAGTGAAGTGTTAAATATTGGCCATACTGAGCAAATTGACTGATTTAAAACAGACACATACTAAACCAATGTCTTCTCTCTTTGTGTTTCTCAGATTTTTCTCCTCAGGATATTTGAACTAGTCAGGAAATCATTTAGCTAACAAACCACCCCTGGCAGGCCAACAAATAAGTTCTTTCTTGGCTGTCAGAATCTCTGCAGCACATCCATTACCTCTCCCTTGTTGCACATCAGGCGGCTGCAGGGCATGAACCGTTGAAATACTCAGCTGATATCTCTCTTCATTAGCTGCTTCCTCTTTTTATTTTATGTCTCCGTCACACCAAACAGAGCACTATCGCCAGAACCTGCACACATATACACACACATACATTTCTGTGGAAGGAATTCATAGTGGGAAGTGTCAAGCCAACTGGATTATCTGAGATGTGTTGACAGAGGTTTACTGTGAATTCAATTAGGCCCCATGGCACCAGAGAACGAGACTTTTCGTGTCATGTCGTGTTGATGCCCACACAAAGAGTTCGATTACTGAGAGAGAAAAATGACTGCAATTATACTGAGTCACTGGCGAGAGAGAGAGTGTGACTCTGAGGGGAAAAGTGCAAGAGGTGTGTGTGTGTGTGTGAGAGAGAGAGAGAGGGAGAGAGTGAGAGCCTGTTTGATACAAGCTTTTTCTTTTGAATATTACCTTCTGACTCTTGCACAGTCATGTTAAACTCAGTTAAAAAGCAACTAAAGCATACACACACACGCCGCCGCTGATCTCGTGTATCAGCTCCAGACGTTCATTCATTCGCTCGTTTCCAACAAAGAATTCCACTTCGCTCAGGTGCACAGCTGGTATCCACGGAGACCAAAGATGGTGCTTCTCTGGATGGATGTCCTCCTGAGGAGCAGTTAATATGTAATGTCATTGGCTTGGCTGGCGCGCACACACACAGACTAACCACTTACACTGAGGACTAGATGTCCTCACACTCCTAAAAGTGATTGTGTTTTATGTGGGAAATAAAAGTGTTGTTTATCAGCACAACTGAATATTTATTTCAGTGATTTCTAATTTAATATAATAAAATAAAATCTGACAATTCAGTTGCACGTTCCAGAGATCTAAGGTGCCATCATCAGATCTCAGGTGTTCATCTTCACCTTTGAACAAAACAGCAACACTTCTTCAGTTCCTCAAAATCTTCAGCTTAAACTGTTTTTACTTAAGCTTCAACTGACACTGACACATTTCACCGTCTATCAGCATTTGTCTTTTAGCTGGTACTTCAGCTGCAGCTTCAACCTTTTCAGTATTTCAACTATTTCAAATGTCTCAATTGCGGATTTCCAGGAGTGACAACCTTGTCTCCTAGAAATGTTACTGTCAAAAGAAAACCTTGTGGGCCAGTTTATTTCTTCTATACTATATCCTTTTATGTTGAAACCCCAACAGAAGCGCTGCAGTTAGGTAATAGTAAAGGCAGGTGTCAAGCAGTGGCCTTGACACCTGCATTTACTGAGAGTAAGCTTTTTCCTGTAAATGTCACAGAGGACAGAAAGCGATAAATGACGGAGGAGTAGAAAAGAGGCTAATTTTTTTCTCTGCTGTTGAAGGTTGCTGTTGATGTGGAGATCCATTCTTGTTGAGTGTGTGTGTCAGGTATGAGTGAGGTTGGACCAAATTATATCACAGTCTTAAAGCTGTGGTTTAAGACTAAGCTGAAACTATTTCCATTAGTGGTGAGGAAATACTGAATTCAGTTGGGGATACTGTTGGATTGTTGAAAGAGAACTTTGAGTTACACTGTTGAGGTAATGAAGTTAGAGGGCTTGGAGAGTCAGAGCCCATCTTATTGGTGGAGGTCACTGTAGTCAGTGAAAGGGGCGAGGTGGTGGAAATGGATTAGATTGGTTCTCAAATTCTGGAAATTGCTGGGCTGCTGTGGTTATCACATCTCTTTGGTGCTGTGTGGAGTTTGAAAACAAAACCATGGGATTGCAAAGGTTTGTACATGTCTCCTGAGATCTACTTTGAAGTTGCAACAGTTGTGTGGGGTGTGGGTCACGGCTTCAGGCCAGTCATTACCTGTACACTCATGGTTTTAAAATGATTCTCCATCTAAAATCTGTCTTTTGAGAGCCAAACAGCCACCCACCGCAGACTTCAGAGGTGGATTTAAAGGATCATTTCCTCCAGAGAAAATCATCTTTTTCTCATTCTCCTCGTGGTATCTATCCACACTGATAGTGCCACTTCTGAGACTTCTGCCACCACCAGAATAAAGGAGGTGAATAGAATTTTATTTATGGTGCTCAGCATGGAAAATGACATAAGAACTCAAAGGCAACATTTCTTCTCACAAACAGTGTCCAGGTTACTCAGAATAATGCTCAGGCCTCTGCGGGATCCATCATTTTCCACTTTTACCTACAAACCACTGCAGGTATCTGATGCAAGCTCAAATCTAGAGACAAAAATTGCATTGTGTGAATGGACAGTTGAAAAGTGTATTATACTGCTGTCTCACCATAGGAATCCATTTTGACCACCGTGAATCTAAACTGAGAGTCTACCCTGGCGACAGCAAACATGGAGTTATATCACACACACAGACAGAAACAATTCAGCAATAAACAGTGCAGAGTACCACACACACAGCACCAACCTGCAGTGGCTGTACAAATACAAGAATATGATTTAAGTAATTGAGGTTAGCATAAATATTGGTTAAAAAAATGTGTGTAGGCATCTGCCTCCCTGCATATGGTGTTGTAGACAGCAGTGGCTGCTGGGTTAAATGAAATCCTGTCCTATCCAGGGTGGATGGATGGGTCAACAAAACTTTAACGTGAGAGACCGCTTATCGTTTCCCATTAGGGGCGTCAGGTTTAAAAATACTTCTATGTGTCCTTCTAAAGGGCATGGACAAACAACATATTTTGTCATTTAATTTGGAGAATTTATGGCCCAATCCAGATGAGAGGGAGCAGATGCCCCAGGTGGAGGGGCTCTGACTGCTGACTGACTCCACTGACTAAAGTAATGTGAGAGAAGAAGTCACAGATATGAGCTGCTTTTAACAATGGACACAGACTTTCCAGAACCTCAACCACTACAGAGCCAGATCAGAATCAAATGTGTTATTTTGGGAGGCAGTTAGTGAGTAAAACTGTGTTTCATCCGCCTCTTGTGATTACTGCTCTGCTTTGTCATTCTGTCTCTAAATACCCCGAGTGGAGTCATAATTCCCTCCTTTCATTGCTGTTTCATTGTCTGTTTCATCTCTTTCCCATGCACAGCAGACACACTCAGCAGATCACAGTGATCCTGTAGACAAAGACTATAATTAAACAAGTACATACCAGTGATTGCAACAATAATATATTAAGGATTTAGTAACTATTCACCCATGCAGGCTCTGTCTCTAATCTCTCTGACCTCCACTCTCGTCTCACACAGAGATTTGTCATTCAGGTCTTTGTGTTTGCCTCCAAAGCACAAGCACCACAGACAACATCTCTGGGGCTGATCAATTTTCTGTCCATGCAGATGAAGGCAGCCATTTGGAGAATCGGCTGGAGATCAGTGCCAGCGGAGACTGGTGATGAACTGACGTAACAGCCCACACAAACAGCTGCATGTATACAAGGGTTCAACTCAAGGATTTTTTTTAAAATGACACTTTGACATTGAAAGCATTCTATTATTATATTATCATATTTATATTTATATGATAATATAAATATTCTTCATAAAAATTAGAAATATTTAAGTATGATCATATCAATATGATGCAGTGAATCAAAAAATTGTAGAAAAGGAAATGATTGTAGAGATAATGAAAACAGGACGTTGTCTTTACAGTGTCGGTTCCAAAGCTTTTTAACAACGCCCATTTTGGAGCAGTGAAACAAGTTGAAAACATTAGATTTTCCATTATTCTATAAAGAGGAAGAGAATGTGCAACTGTGGGATGGAGCATCAATATACAAATAACTCTGCTGCTTTGTTGTCTTATCTTCTTCACAGAGGAGAAGCGGGCTGATGTATTTCTGGTTCTTTGTAACTTCAACACCCAGTTCAGCTAAATTAACCTGTGTGCGAGTGACAGAGGGTCAATTAAAGGGCTGACTTGTTCATTAGTATAAATAACTGCCCTGCAGATCCATCCAGGCACATAACCACCGTCGGCCTCCATTCAGCCACCGCACACACTGTTGTTATGCAGTTAGTCCCCGAACAGCCAGTTACAACATCAGCAGCTCACTGTTGAAGGCTGCTGTCTGCCTGCTGCTAATTAGGCAGAAGATAATGTTACATGAACAAGGTGTTAATGAGTTAACAGTTGCAGAGTATAGATCGGGTTCAACTCACTGATTCAAATTCAAATCAGTAACTAGGACTAATTGTGTGTTTTATCATAGTGAAACTTGGTAAGTCTAAAAGTCTCTGTAGTTTAAGTTTGGGCATAAGTGTCATACTCCTATATTTGTATGAACATAACTATATTTGAACAATCTTCACTTAGAAGCAGAGGACATAATTATGAGCAACCTTTAATTAATCACATACTGTATATGCTGAAAGTTGGAGCTAAATACAAGGATTTGAGCTACATTTCTCCCATTATCCCCACATTTTTCTCAGTGATTCTACAAAGTCCTTCATTATTTTGTTAAGTTAATCGCAGGAAACCTTTCAAGTTCAATTTTTGCGTCACCATACCTGGGAGCATTATGCAGCATGTGAAAATTGCTGTATGGGGGGGCATGAGCATTTACCGGGAAGAGAGGGTCTAACTGAGAGTCTGTCAAGATGCATTAAAAATAAATGTAGGATTACTGCATTTTACTAATCACTGCACATATGTGCAGTGATTGAAGTTCTAACAGCTCCTGAGCTTGCATGCCAACAGATCCATCTCCATGACAACTGAGCAGATGAAGAACATATAATGCAGTTGAAAGCCATGCAAAAAGCAAAACAGTTGTCTTGACCACTGTAGGGATGAATATACTTTATAAAGTATAAAGTATAACTCCCCCCCCCCATATGGCCAAATGTCTGCGGTATCATGGTGTTTGTGGGCACAGTCAGTTTTCAGGGGCTTTCAATTTCAGTTTCTCCACAATCCCCCAGAGTGATTTACCAAGTCTACATTAGGGCAGGGATGAAAAATTAAACAAAACAAAATAAATAAATCAAACTAAAAATATTTGTGTGTAAGCTACTCACCGTACATTTAACAGAGCGCTTCAGTTAATTAAACCACACAAAAAGTTCCTTATGAAACCTGAGGATGTAATCACCACCTGATAATTTAATACATTCTCAAAAATGTAATAACTCTTTCACTAAAGTGGTTGGCAGTGGTGTAACTTCTTCAGAGCTAATAAAATGCTAATCACCCACTGATGAAATAACGTGCCGTTATTGTGTGCATCACTCAGGATGTTGTTTTATTAAATTCTCAGCCCATGCCGATTGAAATTGTAGCTCGTAATTACTTTTACCATATGGCGGTTAAAGCACAATTAGCCTACTTGTTCTCCAGGCTTCGATACGGATGAGGTGTGATTCAGAAACTGATTGACAGAGCCGTTGCATCATTGCAGGGGTGTCAGAGGCGTTTAATCCCTTCACAGGGGACACATTTCCCTCTTGTATCTATTAGCACACTATGTACCCGTGTGCACCACAGTTAAATACTAACTAACGTGAGTCAGACTCTTGACTTCAGTGGAGACATGCCAGGCACTCTCAGGATCTGACTTCAGTTCAGTCACATAAATGGCAGACTAGAACAAGGATGAAGTGTTTTTGTTTTACTCAAAGCAGTCCTGCATTGGTGTATGGTTGTCATGGTAACAAACCTATAGAGGGACGGCTCCTTGGGTGTGTAATTAACCAGTGTGGCTCAATATGCGATTCATTAGACAGGTGTGTTTAACAGCCAGCAGAAAGCCATGTCTTGTTCTGTCTGATTTATTTGCCGTTAAAGAGAAGGACTGGAGACATGATTACATGGGTCCAGCTTTCCTTCGGCTTGACAGTGAACTATGACTGTGGTCATTAGTACTGATCCAAGCAAATCTGGCAGGAAGGAGCAACGCTTCCCACTGACTTAATGAAGCGTCACACACGGCGCTAACACAGCCTTGACTGAGTATTTTCAAACCTGGGTGAGACTTGTTACGCCTGGCTCGATGTCACATGTGTGACCATGTTCACACACTCACAGTGCTTCACATTAGTCAGACTCTTTTATAAAAGGAACAGCTCATGCAGTGGGTGGCGTCACATTTCAGCTGAGACATCGCGTCTATTAGGTACTTCTGAGAAGAGTGTGTGGTTTGGGAACAATTACAAATGATACAATGTGGAAGTTTTAGAGGGAATACGAAATTTTTATGCCTAAACAATTCTAACAATACAATGAACAGTGCGTCATTATGCTTATTCCCCTTCTCGCTGAGCGTTAGATGAGATTAATATGAGAGAAACGGGCAAACAGCTTTTTTTTAAGTGAACAAGATATAGTGTGTTAACTGGTGAGCATGGTGAATTTTTAGGTGGATTTTTTTTTTTTTTTTTAACCTTTGGACCGACCCAGGCTAGTTGTTGTCCTCTGAGCTCACTTGGCCACTTGGGGACGGTGAAAGAAGCTCTACATGTTGTGGTAGTGTCGTAGACAGGTAGTGTTTTGGGAATTTTTCAGAGCTGCAGAATTTATTTTGCTGAAAATAAATAATTGCTGCAGGAAAAAAGGCTGATGTGAGCAGTGAGAGGGGGGCCAGAGCAATAACGTTGCAGGTCAGAAAACCAAAACACTGAGCTGAAAAACACTAAAATGCTCAGTAGAACAGAGGTGAGTGATTATTCAGAATAATTTGTCACTAAAAGCTCCACCTTTCATTTTACACATTGACATTTGATCCATTGTTAATATAAAAATGTTGATTAGAGCAGCTTTAATAATATATTTATATACAGCTAGAATAGTCTTGATCATTTATTCCAAATAACTGAGGGGAGGAAAGCTCTTCTACATTTCAAACGGTTTATGTTCATCACTGACTGGATGATGTAGAATTTTAAATAAAAAGCCAAATTATCAACGAGGACCAGCAGATAGAGCCTATTGGTCTCAATCTACAGTGAACCTCTGCCAGCTCGAATTATGATCATCATAAGGATAAAATAAGCCACATCTTACATCTCTGTAGCCAGCAACACAGATGTGAATTAGTCTTTGACTTATGTTGAGAAAAACTCACAGAATGACAGATTATTTAAAGAGCATGAAATAAGCACACAGACCAATGACCACTGTGCTACAGGCTCTAAAGGAAAAGCTGAACACCTCTAGATTTGAATCAAAATCTTATTAATTCCTTCAAGGTTAAGTGTCTCAGCAGCCAGTGCCTCTTGCAGATTATGCGAGAACGTTATTATGATCTGCTCAGGAGAATGGCACATTAAACAAACACAATGTAATGAGAAGCTTTCTGAGATAAGACTCTAATGGTCTCATACATAAAGATCAAAAGGCCAAAGCCGTTGTGAGAACTCCAGAGAAAGTTGTGGTTCTTATAATAAGCTCGTCAGCAGCAGCTTGTATCTTTGAGTGCACTTCCATCACTGTGGTATTTCTGCTTTAAAATGCCACGTTATGAGTTTGCAAAGAGGCTGTGAGCTACACTAAGCCCGACATCCCACTGAGGTGAGAGAGGAAGACGACTCAAAAATGCAAAACCATTTTTGACAATGAAGAGAAAGCAGCTATAGATTAGATTTCCAAAAATAGCACAACCAGAGGATTAAAATGATTTGAGACCTTAAAATATGAATATAAGGCATATTATCCTTCATTTAACTGTACTCAAACATAATTATAGCATCATTAAACCGACAGTTATCTTGAATCTGTCAGGCAGGCGGACTGTGCTTGGACCAAATGAAGTTATTTCTTACATAAATTTTCAGATTGTTCCCTAATAATAACCCTGGTAAGAGCCTGAGTGACGTAGGCCTGCTACCGTAATTGCTTTGGCTTTGTATTATAATTTGCTCGGTCACCATGACCCAGAAAAGCTCTGATAATCTATCACAGCCAATGCAGGCTTGTGTATCAGCTGAAAATCAGTTGACTTATCAGGTGGACTGATTCAAACAAGCGTCACACTGGTAAAGGTTGGAGGAGAACGTTTTGGTGACATATGTGGTGTTTTTTTTTCTGGGTTGCTCTTCATCCCAGTTGTTTTTTTGAACAGAGGCTGAAGGTATTTAAAAGGCCAGTGTCAGATTCAGGTGTTCGTTTTCTCTGGGTTTATGCACAGTCGTGTGATCTGTTAGTGCAGCTTTAAAGCTGCATTATTTATTTTTAGCCACCGGGGGGCAGAGCTCCACAACAAGCCTCATTAATTGACACAGAGGAGCATCAGCATTGTTTGGGGTGATGTTTCTTGTGATAGGACAAATATCAGACCTATATTCAGTCTCCCTTTAGCTCTGTTTTAGTCTTCAGTGACTGATGAGAAATTATCTGGGTCTTTAGTCTGGCAGTTGCTAACTCTGACTCTCTGGTTGGATGTGGGTAGGTGGTGTACTGAGGGTTTATTATTATATATATGATTGTATGTATAATTTTAAAGAATCTGGTTTAAAAAAAAATCGCATTGATAATCAGTGCAGCGTATATAGACCAATTATATACACTCTCCTCCTTCTGTGATGAAATATTCACTTAATGAAAAGAAGTGTAATGAGGAGACAGCCATGAGGAGGAACGGAGGGGGTAAGAGTGGAATTAGGGAGAGAGATGGTGGGTTTTGAAATGACTCATTTCCAGATTCATTAATGGTGTGTGTGTGTGTGTGTGTGTGTGAGAGAGAGAGAGAAAGAGTGAGAGAGAGAGAGACATGAGGCAGGACACAGGCCCCACTATTGACTCCCACAGGACACTAATGACAAACATCCTGCTTCACGGTGCAGTAGACGCTCCATGCATCACATCTGCTTCTTATTCTCACCCTGCTTACTCTTACTCACTCTTTCTCCAGAGAAAAACTCCCCTTCACTTTCTGGTCCCACTATCTCTCACACGCACACATACACAGACACACACAGACACACACAGACAGACACAGACACACACACACACACACCAGTTGTTGCACAAAATAAGAGGACAAGGCAGCTTGCACATATTTTTCCTGCTCGTTGCTGGAGACACAGCAGTTCATGCTGCTCAACTTCCTGGTTGATGATAAATGAATGGTTCTGTGTGTGGTTGTGTGTGTGGTTGTTGTACATGTATTATTCAGTGGGTTGTTTCTGTTGTGTAGGAAATACGATTCTGAATGCTTCAACAAGTCTGTATCTGTGTCAAACTGTCCAGAAGATAAGGAGACTGAGAGAGATCCAGAGATCCTCCTGTCTCTCTTTGGCTTGTCTTTTCAGGGCAGTTTCCAGTGTCCTCTCTGTGGACACGGTAACACATCAATAACAGCCTTCAGATTTTTTAATACTGGCTCCCTGGATCTTCTGTCATCCAGGAACTTGGGTATGTTCATTCCCTCCACTTACAGTATCTATAAATGTCATCGCTACCAATGGAAGTTTTCATATTTAATTAATCAAATGAGGTATTTTTTTACACTGATCAACAGAAAAAGATCCTTTAATGTCAAAGTGAAAACTCTACAAATGGATCTAAACGAATTACAGAAACAAACTTTTGCATATGTATTCACAGTCTTTAAAACTGCTGCAGGCAAATGGTTTGAGAAGTTAGCATCACTGCAAAGCTTCCACCATGAAGACAAAGAAATGCTCCAAGTGACTCTGCAAGAGGGCGATGAAAGCTGACAGCTAACATTCTCTAATTAGCATTCAAAACAAAGTAAAGCTGAGAGGGATGGGAAAGTCATTCATTTTGTAGGTATCAGGTCATGTACTCGATGAGTTAAAATGTTGGCCTGATAATGGTGCTGAAGGAAGAACCAAATTTCATGGCAACCAAGTTGCCATTCAACAGTTTGTTGAGACAGAAGACAAAAAAATGTGATGATGACTCTAGATGAAAATTCAGGGCATCACCAAAGTCATCAGGATTCATCCTCAGGGAATTATGAATGTCTGTAGCACCATGTTCAGACCCCAAGCATCCAGCAAAAGCTCCACGGGAGCAGCTATCACTCACTTTTTTCACTTTCTTTTGGATTTTTTTCCCACGTTGGTATTAAAGAGTCTTTTTCTGTTGATCAGTGTCAGTTCAGTGTTGTAAGACAGAAAATCACGATAAGTGGGGTGAAAACTGTAATCTAAGCTTCCTCCACAGGAACTTTGTCTCTTTAATTCATCTTTAAAAGTGAGTATGTCCAACAGAAAATAGGTTCAGACTGAGCTAAACTGAATAAGGAAACAGTCTTTTGAAGTAAAAAGTATGTTTAGTGACAGTGTAGCTGATTTCCTGCCGATTGAAGCCCAGAGTCCTTTCGATCATCGACAAAGGGAATGAAATCCATTCACACACACACACAAACACAAACACAAACACACACAGGCAACCCAGACCCTTGCAGACACCTTTGAGCCTATCAGAGCCATTACTCTGTCAATACATGTACGTCATAAAATCTGTGTGTGCATTCCCTCTGGTTGTTATCGTTGCTTGTGTTGGTGTGGCGACCTGTCATTGCAGTGACTTGTGGAACCGAGAGCCTGCAGGCTGCTGATGTTTGTGCCTGTGTTTGTGTGTGAGAGAGAAAACAGAGGAAGAGCGTTGCCTTTTAGGAACGGAAAACCTGAAGCTGCCACCTGGTGTCTGTCTCTTGTGTTTTTTTAAATCTTCAGACAAGAGAAGAGAAAAGTAAATCGTTGCTGTTGTCTGCTGCTCTTTCTATGTCAAATCAGCATGTGATAATCCAGTCTGATGGGTCTTTCAATGAAGTCCATGATACCCTCAGGGGGTCTTTTGCATGAATCTTAAATACACACACACACACACACACACACACACACACAAACACGCAAAGTATATTACCAGTGTATTAAAAAAATAACCTGCCCCAGGCTTTTTAATTGCCACCAAAGGTTTAGGCATCATCAGTTTTAAACACGGGGACATAATTGCGATAATTGGGACATAGCCTGCTGTGTGTGTGTGTGTGTTTGGGGGGGGGTGTTAGAGGGTTAGAGGCAGGTTTAACTGAGGATATGTGCAAAAAAAAGAGGCGCTATGGTGCATTGGTGGTTCTGGTCTAGTTATTATCTGCCCTCTTCTTCATTATTGTAATGATCTAATGTAGGCTATCTCTAAAAGTAACATGATAATAATAGACTTGCCCTTTGCCTCATTTCATCTCTCTTTCATCTTTCTTGTTTGCAAGTAGCAACCACCCAGTAACCAGTACAAGACTGCCCCCCACTGGTGCTTCACCATAGTTCAATAAGAAAAAAAGAGGAAACCAAAGCTTGTCTCAAATCAAAAGCATTCTTTTTTCTCTGAAACACTACAAAGATTCCATCTTAAATTAAGCCTCACAGAGTGACAAATACAAACCGTATGTACAGTGCATTGCTTTCTTCAAGTAAACCTACGTCATCAACTGTGTATGAACAGCGTGTCTGTTATGAAGCTACAACAAATGCATTTTTAGTTCAGACAATCTTTCAAGTGGGTTCCAGGTACATTTCAACACTCAAAACCACGTTGGCAAGAGCGAGTCAAGTTCAGTCCAAACAGCCAAAAACAAGCCAGTCTCTGACTCAGGCCCCTGCAGGGTGAGTCATCAGCCCAAACCAGTGAGGTGGTCCTCGTTGTGGCGTCAGCCAGGGTGGGGGTGGGGGTTGGGGGGGGGGGGGGGGTACCAGCAGGGAGGGGTCATCACCAAAATGAGGCAAAATCAGAGTTGCACAATATAACTCATATTCATGTTTTCATTCTTCTGTTCATCAGTGTTACTTGTAGTTATTTATATGCAATTCATGTATTTATTAACAACTCCACATGTAGTTTATAAGCATAAAGGCTTTGATTATTTTACCTTTGTGATTCATGGATTTAATGTGTGTTGACCTGGCTGGTGAGCTGCTGCATACAGTTGCCCTTTGCAGAGATAAATAAAGTTGCACTGAATTATTACATTCATTATGTGTTGATTGATATATAAATTATAAGTTATCCCAACATATGACGTATATAAAAAAGACCAGTGTAGTCATAAATTTAAATGTCACCGCTGGTATCTTATCATTGAAAATCGATATTTAAAGAACTAAAAAAAAGTTTCCATATGGCCGTGTGTGGCCGAGACTAAGATCTAAAACATTTAATATTGGCCACAAAGTCTTTTTCAGGCCTTTTCTGGAGATCATATCATGATGATGTTGATTTTGGGTGTTTCCATGGCAAATAGAGGATTTACGGTTGGACTGTTTGGGCTTCTGTGATAAGAAAACGCTTCACAGCCTCCTGGTCTTCCCTCCAGGTGATGTTTGTCCTCTTTTTTTGTGTTTGTGGGGGTGTTAACACACCGGTCCTCTGGGCGGCGTTCAGCCTGAATCGTCTCCGCTGTTCTCGGATCCTCCCTTCATGTGCTCCTCCGGTCCCTCCGCCGTGCCGCTGTCCGACTCCTCCTCTATGGCGAGGCGCGTGTCCGCGGAGGAGCACAGGGAGCTGATGCTGCTCTGCTCCGTGCACAGCGCGCACGCCAGCGGAGAGGGCAGCGCGCCCTCGTACTGGAGGTGTCCAAAGTGGTTGCCGTGGTTACCGCAGAAAGGCAGGGACACCTGCACCGAGCGCAGTCCGGAGACAGCGGCGGGAAAGGTGAGGCTGTGCTTCTTGGGCAGCGCGCCCCACTCCCGTTGCTCCTCCTCGTGCACTAGGCGCGTGAAGATGTTGATTCTCCTCTTCTCCCTCCTCTTGGAGCGGAAGTAGCCAAACATTATGCCACAGAGGAAGACTCCATAGAAAGACATGACTATCAGTATGTACAGGTATGCGTTCCCGTCGCTTTTGTCCGCCTGGGAGTTCGCGCTGCTCTGTGTGTGCAGGGAGAGGCGCATGGTTGATGCTGTGGAGTTTTCCAAAAGCTCCATTTTTTAAGTGCAGCCTACGTGGAGGATCTTACAGGTGCGCTGAAAAAGACACAAAAGTCCATCCATAAATATGAGGATTTCTTCCGTTTTTACGCACGCTTTACGCACAGGGACAGGATCCCAATGACTTAAGTGCTGTTGTACAAGTTATTAAAAAGCGATGGAAACACGCCTGTAAAGTCATTATACACCCACAGCTGTGACGTTAGGGACAAAAAATATTGTCTGTCTCTTTACTGATAATGAAATTTGATCACGAGCGTCATTTGGCAAAACGTGAAAATAACGATATGGTCATGACAGTAAAAATAATACAAAAAAAGTATTAATCAGTGCTACCAGAATATTCTGCAAATGACATTCAGTTAATGGTTTGTTGCACATTTTAAATGCAACTTTAAAGACTTAAACATTCACGTACGTTTACTTAAATAGTTTACTTTTACACATATACGTATATTTTTGAGTTTACTTTGAAGTTTTATTCGTATCCTATCTCTTAATTTGGCACTTTTGTACTTTCCGTGTTAAAGAAAACACCCACTGTAGGTTAGAAAAAGTTACTAAAAGTCTATACAAATAAAGTAGATCATATAAACCAATACCAACAATCTACAAACAATACTGACAGTGCTGTGATTTGTCAACCTACCAAATTGAGGAGCCAAGTCTCATGTGAACCTTTTCAGCTTGTATCTTCTTGCAGCTCTTCTGGAGTTTAGCAGCACCACTAAATGGATGAAGTTATTTATACAGAGACCCTGGATGGTCATCGCGGGTCACGTGATGGGGACTGATTGTAAGATGAATCCTGAGGCTATGGAAGCCCTGACGGGACCTTATATAAAAAAAATAAAAAAATAAAAAAAATAAAAATCATTTAAAAACTAAAACTAAAACTATGAGTATATTTTAGCTTTGCTGACACCTCCAGGGGATTCTTAGGAAATCATCAAATACCCATGAGTATATTAGACTTACTAACTTTATGAAGAAGTATTATCCTTGGAGTCCAGCAAAAAGATCTCTGGAGGGGATGTTATGGGAAAATACAGTTAAAAGGAAACTACAATAATTTAATTAATTAAACCTAGAGCCACTCAGCGATGCTTTGTCAGAGTGTGTTAGGTGCGTCTGTAAATCTACAAATGTGTTATTGGACAAGTTTCCTTACTTTCCATCAAGCCTCTTCTCTCTTCTTTGGCACAAACAATAAATATATCTCCTACTCTCTTCAGCTCATCACACAAGATTTTCAATTTGGTTGCAAATGAACCTAAAGCCTGTGAATAAGATCATGCAAAACATTCACGAAAGGCACAATGGAAATGACAAAGGGACTACAATCAAATCCGATTTATTTCTTTCAGCACATAACATCTACGTATGAATGGTGCAGAGGGAGAGAGACAGGCACAATATGATTGCATGAGGGGAAACTGCGTCTGTTCCCACGAATATTCTGACCTTTTACCAGAAGTCTGAATTTTTTTTTTTTAATCTCCAGCAGAAGTAGCCAGATACTTTACTTAAGTCAAAGTACCAACACGCCACTGCAAAAGTACTCTTATAAATTAAAGTTATGCATTCAAACTCCTTCTTAAAGGAAAGTTCATAATGCTGCCTGACTGCTTTATGTACGGTTAGTACAGTTAGGTAGTTTAGTCCGGTGGTTCCCACCCTGGAGGTCAGATCCCTCCAAAGGGTCTCAAGAAAAATCTGGGGGTAGAATGATTAGTGGGAGGGTAAGTTCTGCTGAAACACAAATGTGTTTATTTTTTAAACTGCAATTCCTGATTTTTTTATTCGTATTTTATAAGCGACATATTTTTTAATGTAAAATCTTTATCAGGAATGTACCTAGAAACTGTAACTGTCAAAGAAATGTAATGGAGTAAAAAGTATTCTCTGAAATGTAGAGCTGAAGCATAATGTAGCATAAATAAGAAATAATGAAATAAAGTGAGTATTTCAAGTACTTAAACCTGCAGTAAGTGATTTTTTTGCTACTGGGGGAAAGTGGAAACAAGTTGTGAAGACAACAGTGACATATAGTTGATAAGGCCAAATTGTTGGCAAACAGAAGCTTACCCATCCAGCAGAAATGCAGGAACAATATCCTTCAGTTGGAGTTGTGTTTATGAACACCTGTTGAGTCCAATATTCAGTCTCTTTTAGCTCTGTTTTTGGTCTCTCCTGAGCTAAATCTCTGGCTGTTAAGCTGCTGATTTTTCACCATGTTCACCAGCTGGTCTGTGATTGTTTCTGTTTGTTGCATTTACTGGTTGGTTTTTAGTTACTTTGCACCACAACAGAATTCTGTGTTGAAGCTAGGATTTTGGAAACAGCATAGGTTTAGTATCATGAACAATTTCTCCCGCTCATAAAAATATGATCTCCAAAGGACTGCTTTTATTCAATAGTCTGACAGCACTGAGAATTTACATCTCAGAACTGTGATGAATGGTGAGCATCAATTAAAATTAAATTTGATTATGCTCCAATCAGTCATTACTATTATTGAATCAGTGAAGGCTGATTTCAGTCTTTAGCTGCTGTGCCGACATAAGTAAATGTCATCATCTTGTCTGCCTGTTGGTCACATCAATTTCACATCCCATGAGGCTGATGTGCTGAACATAATTAGTAATTAATGTGCTCAATATTTTCTATTGAATTAATCTGACTTGGTCGTTGTGGCAGAAATGTTAGACTGTAAAATACTCTTGCAAGTGAACCAAACACCATCTTTACTTACTTTATTTGAGTATTTTCCAAAGGCAACTTACAAATAAATAGCTGGATTATGTTACAAGGCAGGTCCTCCATACAGAGAGGGAGTGGAGGGAGCTCCAAAACCGGTCTATGATAATAAAGTTTAAGTTAAAATAGAGGCTGGACATGTGCTTCATCTGCTGATCATAGCTCCACACACACATAGAGCATATCAGAGTTTATGTACATCAAATTAAAAATCAGGAATAAGAAAGGTGCCACTCAGAATCACAAGAAAAGGCAACACAGTGAGGGACGCTGGGGTCAAGTTTGTGCTGTGTATGGACACAACCAGACACACACTCTGTCAGACTCGTGCAGATGACCAAACACAAAACATGTGACAAGGCTTTAAACAGTGAAATGACAATGACAAATGTGAGCCAAACACACAGAAGTTGCACTTGTAAAAATGTGCTCATTTTTCAAGTGGTGCACCCACATGCACACTGAGACGTTTTATTTAAACCCTATCTGTAACCAACTACCTTACTTGGACAGAGATGATACATTTTCATATTGCACTACGATTTATCAAACATGACAATGATTACACAGTAATTTCATCTGTAATACAAGCAAGTAAATGTGCATTTTTGTCCACACTGTGGTCTGTACAGCACATAGAAAAGTATACTCTGTCTTTATAGGAAAATTCAATAGACTAAACAACAGTGGATCTTTGTTTCTTTTCTTTTTAAATAAGCCTGTTAGGTGCCATTTTTTTTGTCATCTTCCTTAAAAAAAAAAAAAAAGAAAAGAAAATCATTAAAACAGACATGGCTTTAGTACTTTTTACCAACCTGCTCTCATTTGCCCTCAAATGACTTTGTGCTTTTGGTATCAAGATGTTCTGATGGGAGAGACGTCCTACTAGCGTGGGACTCAGAGTTTGACTGTGGGTGGCAGAAAAAATAAACCACTGACAGAACTCAAAACATATTTAAAAAAAGAAAAGAAACAAAAAAAAGAGTTAACCGTCTCCTGACCTGCAGGAAATGCTACTTATAAAAAAGGAGCATTGGAAATAGGAAAAGGAAGGTGAAACCTTTAAATTAAAAAAAAAAAAAATAGAAAAGAATGTAAATAAACGATAGGAAAGATTCTGAGACCTACATAAGCTAGTCTAGTGTCTCATGGGTGAGCACAAAGCAACAAGGCAACAAAACCTGTCCAACAGACCTGAGTTTCTGCTGTGGCACTCAGGCAAGAGTTCAACAGACAACATCAGCTAGCACATGATCTGTTTCATAACTCACATCTGGAGCAGTAAGATCTCCACAAAGAGGTCACACACCTGGATGGAAGAATGCAGCAGTGGACAGGGACATTTTTTTTCTTTTAAACATTTTTTCAGTGTGTGTTTAGGTACAAATTCAAGTAAAAGCTGCTTCCACAGTGCAAAATCTACAGATGTGCACAGAAAAGGGGGAAACTGCAACATCCTACCCTTGTCCTGCTTTCTTTGAGATCCTAGCAACAGTAAGATTTACCACAGATTTAGGTCACTGTTGGTCTTATACTGATGGAGTAGAAAATAGGAGGGGGTGAGACGGTGCTGGGAGTGTTTCTGAGTCAAGTGTTGGTCTGTGCCTTGAGAATGAACGATGACGTGCTGGGCTTTGGTGCTATTTCCCACCGTACATTCTCTCAATATCATCTTGGTAATGTGTTTTCAGCTCCTTGCGTTTGAGCTTGAATGCGTCAGTCACTAATCCTGTCTCGGGAGTCCAAGGGTCTGGGCTCAGACGGATCTTGCGAGGAATCTCAAAGCGCTCTAGCTGAGCTGAAACAGAAGAAAAAGATAACATTATCAACATTAGCACAAACAGAAATGGATATGAAAGGTTGGAGGGTTGTTAAAAACCTGTTTCTTTCCAACTTGTAACTCAACCAGTGATCAGGTCTTACCTGCTAGTGCAGCCTCAGTGATGACCTTGAGGACCAGCTCCTCAATGGCCTTGCTGTTGCACAGCTCCTCCCACGAGCCTTGGATACTGTATTGGTCAGCCAGAGCGAGCAACTGCTTCTGATTGGGCACCACAAAGCCAATCACATACGTCTCATCACTGCAGAGCGGGAAAGGGGAGAGGAGACGGGATGTCAAAGTGAAAGAAAAACAGACAGCAGTTAAAAAGGGACGCTGGTCTTTAGCAGGCGAAACTTCGGCCAAACGAAGTGATGGAGCACAAACGTGCTATTATGTGAAACAGACGTGAGAGTGAGAGTGAGATATTTACCCTTATAAGGAAAAGCAAACAATACATTTAGTAAATTTGCAAACTGTAAAACAATTTGCTAAAAGAGACTAAAAAGCTTGGCAGGGCTGCAGAGTTGGATGATAATTCTGTGTGTTTGTCACTATAAGTGACTCTTTTCCATTACTTGCAGTCATTTTTACATTTACTATGAAAAATATAATTGAAAGCAGTTAGAAGATTTAGTAAATAATTGAGAAGAAGATGAGCTACAGCTACTTCAATGTTTTTTTTTCTTACATAAACACCCCTGAACAGCATAGTAATTAAAAAATGTCCCTTAGTTTATTCCAGTTGGACATGATACATGCATTGGATCAGTGAAAAAAAAAACCACTGTAGCTTTTTACAATCCAATACAAACACTCACACACCTGTTGGCATAGGCACAGATGTTGTCGACCAGAGGGCAGTTCTTCAACATGGCCTCCACCTTTCCCAGGGACACGTACTCTCCTGCCTGCAGCTTCACCAAGTCTTTTTTACGATCTAGAAACACAACAGAGACACGCTGCTTGTAACAACGTGTGTGTGTGTCCATGTACACATGTGTAAGTGTGGATATGTGAGTGTATATCTTTAACAGAAGGGAGGACACTGGGGGAAGGATGCATTTTCCATTGAACTGCGTATATCTGAACAGTGTCATCTAGATAAAAGAGAAACGCTGGGTGTTCTAGCTGACTGAAGTAAAGAGCGCTGTGGAGCGATTCTGGGAAGTGAGGTAAAATCTGATTTTTTTAAAATGTTCCCAGCCAGGCTGATGGATGGAAGCAGAGCAGAGGTTGTCTGGACAAAATCCAGGAATGTGGAGCACAGTGTTGATAATTTGTACTTTTGATGTTGCAGCATCTGAACCAGGATGTATTTCTCCATGTGATTAATTGCACCCATTAAACCACATTTATAAGCTAATCTACACAACCACTAATTTAACACTTTATCCATGGAGCTCTCCTCACCAATTATCTTGAGGCACCCATCTTTGTGAAACTCTCCGATGTCTCCTGTGCAGAACCACCGCTGACCGTTCTCATCTACAAAGAAGTCTTCTTGGTTCTTAGCCACGCTCTTGTAGTATCCCATGGTTACATTTGGGCCACCAATCAGAATCTCTCCTCGAGGATGCGGCTTGTCTGTGCTACGGTAACCACCTGAAAGCAGTGTTTAACGTCAGTGGATGCTATGCAAATGAAAATTGCAATAAAGCGAGCATTCAATGCTCCTGATTCTGCAACATATTTTTTTTTTTTTTTTTTGTAGATAAAAATCTGACAGCATGTTTACTCTGAACTCTATTTCTCCTCTGCGAGCAGTAAACTCCATTTGATAAGTATCAAGATTTAACAGAGCGTAATAAAAATGAGTTATGATCTCTTACGCAAAAAAGATGGAAGTTGTACAGGAATGGGGAGAAAAGTGGTATGCTTTCCTTACAAGGTTATGAACCAGCTACAATGATCTTGAAATGAAATGCAGACAGTCTCCCTGGCCTGAGAAACGTGGACAGGAATGGTGGATGGACTAGCAAACTCAGGAAAGCGTTTATGTGTGTGTGTGCATAGGATGACACACAAGAAAGAAATGCAACAAGGACTGATGTCTGTCCCTGTGAATCCCTCCGACACTGTGTGCATTTCATCATGAATTCTCTGTGTGTGCCTCACTCACCCTCCACCCAGTCTTTGAGCTTTATCTCACAGCAAACCAGCGGTCCTCCCACTCTCCCAGTGCTGTAATCCCACACTGGAACGGACAACACGCACACGATTAGGAAGCACACTAGCATCAAGACATGACATTTACTACCATAGCAACATGACCTCACGTGTCCCCTCGCCATGGAAACCCCACCCCAAAGGAATATCCACAAAGCAGTGTTTTCCTGGCTCAAATGACCGCAGCGGAGAGCCGGGCAGCGGGCCACTCTGCTGGTTTAGTCTGCCTGGGAAAGGCTGGGAGGATTTCCATTATACAACAAATGTGTTGGCAATGAAAGTCAGTAAATCAGCTGCATAGTTCAAAACAGATTATTGGGAAAGCCATCAGTGCCAGAGATATGAGCAGCATTCTTTAATGCACACTGTTAAGAGATAAGAATGAAAAAAAACTGATTTTCACATCCCTTCATTTGGGAGTTTCACAACAGGCTAAAGACTTGATGCTAACTGGGTTCTCAGTGTATCATGACTTGTCACCAGTGTTGATTTTTCCACACCCCTGCATCCTCCTCTTCAAAAAAGATAACCTGCTCCCTTCTTTGTTTACTACAACCCACGCACAATATATCTTAGTAGTAACCCCCCCCCCATCCATTTTCCCATCCCTGCTGTAAAATATGCCCCCTCCCTCCTCATGTCATCCCAGTGTTTTTATCTCCTTTGTCCTTATTACAATTTGTGGAAACCACTTTTACACCTAACAATTATCAGTATAATTATAACTTTTCCAGTTAATGTCTTCGTTTGGAGGAATTTAGAGTTTTGATTTCATTGTAGTTAAAAAGCAGTGGTTACTGTTGATATATTGCTGTCCTCTTACACTGAATTACTGCAGATAAACATGACTGTCTCCTGCCATGCTAGCAGCTCTGTGAAATTGACCGTCCGATAGATGAAGAGACTTTTCACTAAAAATCAGAGAGTGTGAACCTCATGGTGGAAAAAGAAAGGAAAGGAAAAGTCAGGGAATTACCTCATTTGGATTTGTCCTCTAGGGACCATGAATGTCTGTAGAAAATGTCATTAAAATTCATCCAGTAGTCACTGAGATGTTTCAGTATGGATCAAAGTAGTGGATGGACTGA
This sequence comes from Toxotes jaculatrix, assembly GCF_017976425.1. NCBI lineage: Eukaryota > Metazoa > Chordata > Actinopteri > Toxotidae > Toxotes > Toxotes jaculatrix. Next base: position 22,734,242 of record NC_054402.1, on the reverse strand, counting down.
CTGGCATTGCCGTCCCTCTTACACTCTGATCCAGAACACTGTTTGGTTTCTTTTATGGCTGAGCTGAATCAGAGTATTTTTACTATTAACTATATGCACACATATGTACAGAGAGCTCTGTGTTATTCTTAGTGTGTCAGAGATGGTGGGAATACAAGTATTTCACATTATTTCTAGCAGTCAAGCAGAATTCATAGAACCATTGTTATATAAGTAACTGCTTTGGGGCGGTAATTTGAAAAGAGATCAAGAACACTGCAGTTCCACAATGATTTAATGTACTGATAACATACCTGTGGAGCAACAGCAATTGTAGCAGCAGTGTTTGGAGCTCAATATCAGATTTGAGGGTGGTTATTGTCTTTTCTTTGTGTTTCGTTGGATGTTTCTACACTGTTTGCTTTCTAAATGTGTGTTTCTGTATGACTATGTCATTCCAGCTTACGCTCGCTGATGGTTCCAGCTCCACAAGTCTCTGTCAGGCCATATCCCTGACCCACTGGGCAGCAGAAACACACATTCATGAAGCGCTGTGTGGCTGCGGAGAGCGGCGCTCCTCCTGACAACAAGACTCGTGTCCGGCCTCCCAGCAGAGAGCGAACTTTCCTGAACACCAGCCTGGATGGATGGAGGAGGGAGGATACTGAATAATGGACAGGTGTGTGCAATTGAAAAATACATGCTCTTCTATGGGTTTAGGAAACGATAACTTTTTAAAAACTCCAGAGGACACAAAAATGCACCCATATAAACTCTCCACATACTTGTCACATAGAGGTGTGTTGTTTCCTTTGGTGAGCTGCTCCAGCTTGTAGTTGTAGGCCAGAATGAAGAGTGTTCGCTGGAAGCAGTTCATCTCCTCAACCTTGGTCATCACATTCTTATAGATCCGATCCATGATCTCCTGGAGTCAGGAAGGGGGACAAGGACAGAGGTGAGATAAAGAGAAAGAGAGACAGGTGATGAGATATGTACTAAACCTAAATGAATAAATAAGAGAAAACTGCAGAGGAAATAAGACTGTTGCAGAGGGAGCCAAAAAGTGGGAGATAAGATAAAGAAGAGAAAGGAAGAGGGATGAATCAGAGTAAAACTGGAAATGCTGAGAAAGTGATAGGCAGACACTCTGGTAAGACACAGGTCTGAGAGACATGAGGTGCTGCATAGTGGCATTGCTATTACAGCTCCAAGTATGAGGCCCAGTCAGAGCTCTGACACCTTAAAATGTGAATATTTAGGACTTGTTTGTTGTTATTTGTAATCTATGGGTAGTAAAAATCTGAAAAAGAAAATACAGGAAATTGAAATCAGGTCATCTAGTCCTAGCTCTGGAGATATTTAGCACAATCTCACTGCAAGTAATGATTTTTTCAATTCATGTATGCCAGTTTGCAAATTTAAGTGTTCATAAAAAACAGAACGTTTAAAGAGCAGAACAAGTGTCTCCTAAAACAACAAGTCCAGAGAAGCGAGTGTAATGTGGAACATGTGTGTTCTTAAGTTTGGTTGCATAACAGCAAGGCTCCCCAATGGATTACTCACAACAAGTGCCATAGAAAACCAGAGGAAAACTAAAGGAATCCACAAGAGTGAATCACTGGGTAGGTTAAATAAAAAACTGAAGAATGGAAGAGTTCTTCAAGTTCTCCAACCTGTAAGTGAGAACAATAGTTTGGGGAAAAAGTACAACAAATAGCAAACATTGCAAGAGAATACATGAGGGGCAAAATTCAGGGATGTTGGAAAAAGACTTGGAGAAACCTCCTTTAGAACCACAGAAAAGTGACTGGTGTCCATAAACGTGCGAAGGGTTTTATAGCTGCGAAGACCTAAAAACACAAGTTTGCTAACACAGTGGACTTATTTTGAATGATTGCATCATTTGAAATTTTATGTCAGGTAACGCTACCTGGTCCTGTCTTCTATCACTGTTTTCTAAAAACAATCTAAAGTAACTCTCACATGTTTTTATATTGTTGTGTTTTGGATGCTGTGTTTGTGTGAATGTGGTTTGATGGTGTTTTATATCATGATATTTGTTTGCCTTCAGCTATGAGAAAGAGTATCCACTTCACATCGTGTAAGATGCCCTGGATTTTGCCATTGTGTTGTTTTGTGTACTCTTCCTTTAACTGGGTAAAAGGGTACAAAGAACAAAAAAGCAATAAAAAAACCAGTTGGTCCCTGTGGGTGAGTGTGTGCGTGTGCGAAGCTAAAGCAGTGAGAGAGGAAGTCGATGCAGGAATCATGCAGCAGCCAGTTGTCATATCACAGCAAACAATTTGTTAGTCTGCATGTGTGTCTGCGTGTGTGCGTGTCGTGGGGATAACCACATGGGGCTTTCTCACGTTCTGTTTACAGCTGTGAATGGTTCCAGACACTGGGGCCCTCTGACCTTTACACTACGACCACTGGGAGATGGGGGGGTGGAGGGTGGGGGTGGGGCTCTGCTTGTGGTGTGAGAAGAGTAGAGAACACAGCGGCAAGGGCGTATTGTCTTGAACTAGCTGGTGTACGGTCTTGAACTAACATGAGCAATGGACATACAACGTCCTGCTGCCAGGTTATCACAGCAGAGCCAGGATTTCACAGTTTATTCGAGCCTTGACTTTGAGTTAATTAAGCTTGAAAATACTTACAACGTGGAAAAGGCCGTAACTTTGTAAACTTGAAATGGTAACCGATGAAAAGTGTAAAAGCTTATGAAAGATTGTAGCCAGCTTTCTAAATAATGCTTGCTGATTATCTGCAGTAGATCACAATAAAAGCATGACCTGCACCTTCACCTCGCAGTGGAAACAAGCAGTAAGGACAACACTAACACATAATCCCCTTAAAAGGTGAACTGTTTAGCAAACAGTTATCTGATTACATGTCCTGCGTATATGGAGCAACAGTAGTGTTCACTTGTAGTCATGCTGCTGGTGAACTAAAGTCCGATATTCACTCTCCTTTTAACTCAGTTTTGGTCTCTTTAAACTACTGAGGGAAAATTCATTTGTTTTAGCTGCTAAATGCTCCACTATGTTAAGTGCTACAGGAACTAAGAATGATCAGAGGATTAAAACAAAAACAAGCTGAAGGAAGCTAAAATGTTCTATAGAGCTCGAGAAAACTGCAGTCGGACGTTCATTCTCTGTGGATGTGTGGTCTGTGTGGATATCCTAATTATTGGTAATACCCTGCCTGCATGCCCTCATTTTTTTTTTTTGTTTCTCTAAACTGTAAAATCTTTCTAAAACTTATAAAGCACTGAATCAGGGTGGAACACCTGCTCCGCTCTTTCATTGACAAAATAAATACTGCCTGCTAGGTTTTGAGCAAAGCCCGTTCCGTCGTCATCACTGCTGAAATAGATTATTGTCTAAAATATACCTCAAAGACAAGCAGGGTACGCCACTTTAGCCCTTGGGAGTTTAACATTGTTTAGTGACACAGAGCACCATTGGACAGTGGTAGCAGGTAGACAGTATTGACGTCACAGTCAGTCCAGAGACAGAATCCAGCAGATCCAGGCCTGCTGGACTCTGTCTGTGCTGCTCCACAGCTGGACTAAGAACAAAGACAGAGTGAAATCTATCCTGCTTTCTAACAAGGCCAAACTCAAGCCAACAGCACTGGTTAACACAGACTTAAGAAAGAGTGACTCACTGAGAGATACAGTAAATGCTGAGGCTTCTCACAAATTATTCTCTATAGTACAGTGGTATACTGAGTGTACTGTCTTGACGTACCGGAACAGCTGCCATTAGAGTGGGCTGCAGGATGCTGGTGTCCCCCTTGCTTCCTTTTTTGATCTTGGTTGACTTTGGGTGGGAAAAAGAAGAAATGTCTCAATAATGATTGCACACATGAGATTTGTAGCTTCTCGTTTGAACTTGAAATCTGCTTTCCACTGGTTCTTGCTCAACGTCGCATTTTGTGCAATGAAAGGAATGAATTGGTTTATCGCTTGATAAGATGATTTAATGTGCTAAATCACAGACAGCAGCCTCATGAATGCATAGTGTACTTTAAGTTTGACTTGATATGAACAGTGCTGCTGTATTGTTACGTTACCTGGTCAGCAAGAGTCTGAGGTGAGGAATAGCCGATCCTGCAGCCATGAGAAATACATACGAGCTCTGCACTGAGCTCCAGTACATGGGCGAGAGGCAGGTAACCAATGTAGGTGTCATCCTCACTGTAAACATAAAAAAACGGCTGTGAAAGGAATCAGCGTTAACGCTAGTTAAGTTAGATCAAGCTTAATAAAGTACAATCTGCTGTATAATCAGTTTTAAAACAAACTATCATGGTCTCTGGAATCATAAATCATATGACAGTAATCTTTAAAAGATAACCATCTTTTCCTTTGCTTGGACTTAACTATGATCTACTGTCCACATATTTATGTGAATACAAGTACTTCTGGATCCTCCAAATTCTAGAGAATCACATTTCATAGAACATGTTTGAAATTCGGGGCATACATGACGAGGAGGTTTACACAGTTGTATTACTTAATACACACAGGAAAGTCATTATTTTCATAAGAAGTCTGATTTGTGATGGTGACATCGATAACCCCCCAACCTCCTTCCTTCTCACCCTGCCTCCCATCCTTCCAGTGCACTCCTCCTATTTTACTCAACTCCCTCTGTTCTGCATTTCCTCTCCCCACTTGTCTCATTCCCCAGAGAGAAGGGTCGCTCTTTGTTTTAATGTCAGTACTTGTGTTGTATGATGGCACTGGCTGGCTGACTAATACTTGTGCACATGCTCAGTTGACAAGACGTTTGCACAAAAGAGCATTTGGCATTTTGGCTTAAACACAGTCCTGTCACTCAATTTAAAAGCCTACAACATACAACCAGTGACAGCAAAGATTAGTAAAAGGGGAGACACCACATAATGGGATGATAATGTCCTCACTGTCCCCAGCTTACGTCCCATAAAAAAAACTTCACCGATGAGTTGAATCGGTTTAAGTTAGTAGTTCTACATTTTGCGACACACTTATATGCTGTCTAGCAAAAGGTCAAGATGAAAGGATACACCTCTGACATCTGTATGCTAAATATGAAGCTACAGCCAGCAGCTGGTTAGCTTGGCTCAGCATATAGTCTGGGGGGAACAGTTAGCCTGGTTCTGTCCAAAGGTAACAAAATCCACCTTCTAGCTCCTCACTAATTAACACTTTATATGCTGTTTGTTGAATCGCTACAAAAACCAAAGTATAAACTGGACAATTTATTTTTTAAAGTTGAAAAAATTTCATTTAAGTCAGGAACTAACAGATTACAAACATAAGACGCTGGAAATGTGGTGCGTGTTTACTATACAAGTTGGAAAAAGTACTCCTCCTCATACACACATTTCAAAGTGTGTAACATACTGTGTAGTCGAGGCGTTTACACATGTGCCTACCACAGATTAGGTATCCGCTCAGCCATTCCTGTGATGCCAGCGATGATGTTGCTATGGGAGATCATGACGCCCTTTGGTATACCCGTGGATCCGCTGGTATACATGATGACTGCAATGTCTGAAGGCAGCGGCTGCTTACGCTCACGTGCGGCTGTAATGTGAAAACACGAGGAAACACACGCATATATGCTCAGAGATGTGTGAGCTGAATATGATGGAGCTGCATTATAGTAAGACTCTGTGACTTGTGCATACTGTACACAACTGACAAAAATGCATCCGTGTTTATACACTGTCCACACAGACGCATTCTTGGAATAAAAGTAATAGCCTCGTCTCCATTTGCTGCATGTGTGCAGGATAAACATTTTTAATAGAAGAAAATGCTTCGGGTGTCAGAGGCCAGGGAAATATTTTAAAGTGTCTGTGATTCAATAGAAGCTTTGTAAAAGTTCAGACACAGGGATGGAAAACAGTCAGCTGTGGTATTAAACAATCAGGCCCCTCTTGGCACAGTGAAGAAGAGTCTGTGCTGGCCAGAAACACCATCTCCACTCCTTTACTTCTCTCCCCTCTTTCTCTCATCTTTCTTAATTTTCTTTTATCAGGACTTCAACTGTGTATATTTGGTGGCACTGTTATCTTCTGTTAATCTAGCCCTGGTTGTTAACAGCTGTGATAACTTTCCAGAGTTGTACAATATGTGATTTTTATAAACAGCTGTACAGGGTTTTAAATGCATTAATCTGTGACTTCCTGGATTTTATCTTATTGCTTATGATCCAAACCTATAATCAAGAACAAAAAGATTGCGGTGCATGTTTCTTGAAATCAAATAATGCATATCTGAGAGACAGTTGAAAAGATATAAGTGTAGACCACTGAGCACAGAGTGATGAGTCCCCCTGCCCTCTGATCTAGGACTCCTACTGTCTCAATAAATAAGTAAAGTCCAAGTCACTTTAAAGGGGGAAACAAAGCCAGTTGGTGGTGTGCTAGTCTAGCAGCAGTGTACTCTTCATGTGGGAAACGAGAGACTGGTCTTGTTTTTCCACTCTGTTTAGCATCGTGTGGAGCAAAAGCAGAACTAAGACGTCTGAGCACAGCGGGCCCCGAAAAACCAAACAGAGGATGAAGGGAGCTCTGAAGAAGAAGAAGGGAGTCTAAAGTACTATGGGCCTCTTTTCTGTGTCTCTCTCCTTTTACTCTGATACAAGTCATGTAGGAGTGCGTTCTCTGAAAGTTGATGTCATGTGAAGTTAACAGTATTATGTGTAAACACGACCCTCCCCTATATCCCAATGCTCCATCCTCCCTCCTGAACCTACTTCCTTCCCTGCTTTATCTGCACGATGCTGCCAACTGCTTTTGTTTTGGGTCAGTCAGTTCAAGGGGCCACAGTAAAAGGCGAGAGGGGGCTGAATGGATCCATCCAATGCACTAACTGAATAAGCATCGTATCAACCTTAATCTAACGCAGATGTGAGCACTTCCTCATTCACATGACCTAATGGCACTGATACCAATCTGCCTCCGCCCTTCATCCGACCCCAAGAAAAACCCCAACATGACCATCCCATTTAGATTGGGACTATCTGTTACTAAATTTTAAACTTAGTAACCACTAAAATAAGGGAGATGCATTTTGAAACACACGGATGAAGCATTAAGTTTAGTCAGCAGGGGTTTGGAAGACCAGTGCTGGTATTTTTTGTTCAGTGAATGCTTCTCTTAGCTTCTCCTGTGTGGTGCTTTATTGCTGGTTTGGCCTGATAGCTTTCAATGAAAATGGTCGATCAATGTATTTACCAAGAAAAAATCTACAAAGTCACGATTAGCTTGATGTCATGCCTTACTGTCATTCAACGTGCAACTTGGTTTGCTACAGTACTCTCTAGTGGTGTTTACAGTACAGTCTCAGGAAGAGCAGGTTTGGGGGTGGCAAGTGTGTTTAGACTGAACATATGCATTGCTTTAATTCTATGAGATGTGAGAGGTATCCATTCAATAGCTGATCCTATAAATACATGCCTATTTTTCTACCTATGCCTATCTACCTATCTACCATGCTTCTTTTTCTTTCTAATATTGATTGATGTATTATATATTGATATATGATTCACTAAGCCAAAAAAGTTAAGAGTTTCCTTGTCATGACCAGCACAGTTTTCACAGTACTAATATTAATCAAAACATCAATGGAAACTCACATACATCAGTAAAACACAAACACAAGCTCACCATTCTCAGGCCTGTCCCCCAGTTTCTGAACAGCAGCCATGTTGTGGACAGTGATGCCGCGTGGATAGCCGGGCCACGAGGTTGGTGTGTTATCCACTACAATGATGTGCTGCAGCCTTGGAACTTCAATTAGGATAGCCTGACACACACACACACACACACACACACATACACATACACAGACATAAATGAGCACAAATATGACAAGCGTACTAGTGTTGTGAGTATATTAACACGAGATGAAAACCAGGTTTCTTGTTTGAAAAGGAACCAGGAATCCCATGCACATCACCGTCATCAGTATTTGGTCTGAGGGGATGTGTGAGAGTGAGCAGAGGAGCTGTGTTTATCCCACCTTGATAAAAGGGGAGATGAAAAGCCAGAGTGCCATTTGTCTGAAAGGATTGAACCTGTCAAATCCACCTTTTAACACACAACATGTGCACTTCTCTTTATTCTCTCTATTTTCATATCACCATGGTGACACATGCAGCGGCCTAGAAGCTGCCTTAACATTATTACTTTAGACAAGAGAAATTTCTGGAACCACTGACAGACTTTGGATCAGTGATGTAGTGGAGGGTAAACCTTCCTTGACTTAGGTTTACTCAGCTTTTTATTTGCAGGGTAGAGAGCATCAATCTTTGCCGACTGAGGTGAAGGGAAATATATCAACATATAACCTTTTGTTTACAGCTGTGATTTATATTATATCAGACTTCTTATATCAGCTTTGGATTTTTGTAAATCTATTGTTGACACTGGTATAAATACAATATTTATTAATAAATAACTTTCTCTTTCAACCTTCAAGCTCAGCTTAAACAAAGCTTTCCTCACAGTGGGTTCTCTTTCATGATGCCCTGAAGCTCTTTGTGCTGGGAAACAGTTTCTGCTGCTGGTTTGTATAGATCACTGAGAGGTGTGATATTGGGCTACACAAATATGGTAAATACAGTTCATCACTGCGTGATACTATTTGTCTTATTCGCCTGTTACCACAGAGCAATTGACCTATCCGCGCACTGCTACACATGATAAATCTGAGGGAGGAGAGGGAAATGCCAAAAGTTTAACCAGATGACCCAGTGTAGCTACTCTCTCTGTGACTCAAGTGGAGTGTTTCTCTATACAAACTATAGGTGCATTTTCAGCGTGTGCGTGCGTGCGTGCGTGTGTGTGTGTGCGTGTGCGTGTGTGTGTTCTGACCTTGAGTCTGGTCTCCAGGAGCTCTCTGCTGGTGATGATGTGGGTGACCTGAGTCTCATTCAGCCCGTGAGCGATGGCTGGACCTCCCAATGTGGAGTAAAGTGTGGCCACTGCAACACACACATATAAAACACTATTACAAAAATGACTGAATCATAAATATTCAGTCATATAACAAAGATAATCATTTCTAGACAAAACGTAATAGCTCCTGGTGATTGTAATGTAGAGAAGGAGCATATATGTATAAGGTGCCGCAAAGAAAGCCTGACCAGATTAAACTCATGAAGTGATACAGAGTGCCAGTCCTTATGGTGAAAATGATACTGAACTAAAGCTGTATTGTCTCCTTATGAGTTAAAAATGTCAGCTACATGTCTGTACCAAATTCAAGGGAAGTGTCACTGAACTAAACCCTAACAGTAATATCATTATCAGAGTATCCGTGGTCATTTCATTATGAAGAACACTGAGTTTCTCTCATTTAATACAGGCCCTTGGCCTGAGGGTTTGAAGATGCATTCAGTAAGTTGTCTGGCTGAGAGTAAATGAGTAACTAGGAAGAACAATGTAAATACAGTGCCGTGGCCCCACAGTAAATATTACTGTAAGAGATATTTTGTGTGTTGACTCTATTTATGGTGTGTTTTGAAACTGTTCTTTGTTGTGATGTTGTGTTGAAAACCTATAGTACTGGACTGCACTTGTTGACATCTTCAGTAGACGATACACTGGAAAACAGAAACAGAAGACTAAATTCTTTATCCTGCATGAACTGATAAACTGTATTGATATGGAGAGTGAAGCATGTGTGAAGATGAATGATGTACGTGCATTCTGTCTACATCGCTCAGCATTTTTGGTTTGCCCCCCCCCCCCCCCCACAATGATGAGATCATCATGCACCTCCAGAGGCCTCAGTTCAGCCTCTGAGCTAATGGGACACAATCTCTCACTGCCTGATAAGCACTCTTTTGGGGATTTAAACAGTACTGGTATGTGAGGGGGTGTGCGTGTGTTATGACTAAGGGCATATGTGTGATGGAGATCTGATGTGTGTACTTGCATACGTGCGTCCACTTAGGAGCGTCAGTAGTTAGAGCTACTATGGGTTTGTGTTTTAATTCTGTTTTCTTTTTTTTTTTTTTTTTTTTTTTTTTGGACCTGATATTGATGTGGTGGATATGAGACAGTTTGATTACACTGTGCTCATTTTTCATTTATATTAAACTGTGTTTCTTTAACTCACTTAATTCTAGTAATGTTTTAATCACATTTTACAAAAGACAAAACACCCGGACACCCTCCACTCTTCCAGTTTCAGGCTTTGGAACCTGGCTGCAGTAATTTGCTCCTGTTGAGCCACAAGAGCATCAGTGAGGTCTGACCATTAGTGAGGTTATTGACCGATGATGGGGGATAAGGTCTGGCTCTCGGTCAAACTTCTAGTGTATCCTAAAGGTGTTGGCTGGGGTTGAAGTTGGGGCTCTGTGCAGGTGATTCATGTGTTTTCCATTACTTGTCTTTGTTCTTAGAGGCACATGTGATGTCTGCCATCCCAAAACTGTTGCTGCAAAGCTGGAAGTTTATTGTTGCTGAGCTGATGACTGTGAAAACAGATTTCTAGTGTTAAACTCTGCACAAACATCATTCTGCATAATTAAGGAAATGAATTAATTTTTGAGTGGAGTGGGACTTTAAATACATGGCTTTTGCTTTATGAATTAGTGGCTCTGCTTGTTCAGAGAGCTTCAGATCAGAGCTTCAAAAGAAAACTGGCTTTAGGTCAGCCTCTGAATCTGAGAAAAGAAAAACGGACAGAGGAAGAGAAAAGGGGTGAAAGTGGAAGAGAGGGAGAGAAAGGTGAAACAGAGGAAACAACAGCAGCAGGACAGAGAGGGTAATGCAGTCTATAACCCTGCATCCCTCCTCTGATACAGACAGAGGAGTTTATGGGACAGGGCTTAGTGACATCTCCTTCATGCGTCATGGAGCTCCAATACTTCCTGCTCTGCTACTGTGTGAGTGTGTGTGAACGAGGGCCATGACACCTCCAGCCGTGAGATCTAAACACAGATTGGGCTCCAGCTTAACACGCACAAACACACACACACACACACACACACACACACACACACACACACAGCTTTCAAGTCATTTTAATACAGAAAACTTGACAAACGTCCAGGCTCCACTCAGTAGTAACAGACAAAGAATTTGTGAGATGTTCAGCCTTGTGTCACTCTGCATTTTTTGCAGAGAATCCCAAGAGTCGAACTTCCTCAACTCCGTGGAGGAACATGTAATCCTTCAACTGACATTAAGATATAAAAAGCATCCAGAAGTGGAATGATGAGGTTTTTACATGGCCACGTCCTTATTTAGAGGATATATGCTGCGTATCAGCTGCTGCTATTCAACTCACATATGGTGACAAGTGCTGAAAACGCACGATGGCAACAAATAATGAGCACATTTGCCTTTTGACAGTGAGCCAATATACAATGTCCACACACACTCAAACATATATGCGCTCTCGCACTCACACACACACACACACACACACACACACACCAAGTGTTCGAGTTCACTGGGGGGCCTTTGGCTGACTCCTTGATGCCTCTGTCAACATCAGATGCTCACGTAGACTCGTTCACCCCTCTTCTGACGCCATCACCCCTCACTTCTCTGCCTCTCTTTCCTCCCCTCAGTCTCTTCCCCCATCTCTCTTCCCAACCTTTTAACTCCTCTCTGCCCCCCGCCCCCCGCACTATGTTATCCCCTGCCCTGGGCTTTCCACTGTCCCACTGTTTGTGTCTGCAAGAGAGAAAGATGCTTCATAAAGATGCTTTGTTGGCTTGAGCTTGCAACATATTTTCATAGTACGACAGTTTAATGGAGCATAAAGCTAAAGCACACAGAGAAAATGAAGGGTCCTTCAAGGACAATCAAAAAGATTGAATGAACTTAAAGTATTGCTGTGGATGCTCGTAGTAAAGAACGTACTCTTTGGTACAGAACATATTAAAGAGTAAATCAGCGTGGAATCCCGCAGAGGGGAAAACTGCTGCTGACTTCAACATTAACATTACAAACATGAAAAAGTCTTTTGTTCAGAGGAACATTTTCATCATTTCTTTTGATTTAATAGTAATTTTGGTAGTTTTTAATGCCACAGTTCTATTAATGGTCCCTGTAACACTGGAGCCAGCTATATAAGTCTTGTGCTAATGTTAAATTATTCATATGGACCCATTCACTAGATCAAACCAAAAACTATTTGGGGCTGACAGGTACAACATTTCACACTTGTGATTAGTTTATAACATCAGAAAAATGATGACTTCTGTGATACAAGCTGAAAGTATCTTCAGCTAATAAAAAAAAGCTCTTTTGTGAAGAGTGCAACAAATGTATAAGTGGCAACGCTGTACATAAAATAAAAATGTGCTGTATGTGTGTGAGCGCGCTCCCGTCACAAGGAACTGAAACGCATGGAAAAAAAAAAGGAGTGAATGAAGAGAAATAGGACACTTATGTAACAGCGAGGCAGAAGGGACAAATTGACCTTCTTCTGTCTCAGCTGGGCCCTGTATTTTACAAGTTGTCCACTACCGCCACTAACATGCACATACACACACACACACATACACACAAAACTGAAACGGCTATAAAAATTGGCCTAATTCAGACATATTTGGAAGATGCTCAGTGGGAAAGACTCAACGGAAGAAAACAAAAAACACAGAGTTGCCTTTAAAGTCACAGTACAGTATAAACTAAAGTGAAAGTGCAGGTAAAGATTTAAGTGAAGATTTACTTCTTTGCTGTTGTCATTGATGCCCATGCACTGACAACTCTTCTGGATGTAAAGTATTTTACTGTTCCATCTACTGCAGTTTTGTCTGCACAGGACTTGTTTGGAAAATCAGAAACTTCATGCATTAAGTCCAATTAGGAAAAAAATATATATATATATGGTATTATCCTTCAAATATCACAAGGCTAAACATGCATGGATGAAAAAGTTTGTATGTGTGCAGATACACCAAATATCTCTGGGTATTGAACTGCTGGTTGGACAAATCAAGCAAATTAAGCAATTTTAATGTTCAAACATGCAAATCAACAGAGGTATAACAGATATACACATTATGTAAACAGGTGTTAACATTATTTGTTCACAGCTCTATGTCCGTTCTCAAACTGCACTTACATGGGAAGTTGTACATGAAGCAGGCCTGGGCAGCTATCATCCACTCGGCTCGCGTCTCACAGAAGATGGCAATGTTGTTTTTCGGCCGCTGGCCCAGTGATAACAAACCACTGCCCAGCTGGGATGCTGCTGTGAGGGCATCCTCATAGGAGCACCATTGGTACTCACCCAGAACTACCTGCAGGGGGAGAGTGGGAGGGTGGGACAGATAAGTACAGTGAAGTTCTGTTAGCAGTAGAGAAAAGGGGGAATAAAAAGGTGAGGTAGATAACAGAAGGAAGGAAGGACACATGCTCAAAGTATCAGTACAATTAAAATCTCAATACAGTATTCATCAAATGCTAACCACTCTTACCAAAGAACCTTTTAGGATTCCTCCTTTTTATTGTGTGTTGATAGAAACCTTTTTACCACAGGAGAACAGTGCAGTGTATTATAGCCCACAGTCACATGTTTGGCCTGTTTCATAGTAAAAAATCAGAGGGAAGGGAGCAGTAGTTCACTATGATCAAACAGAGCTACTTCCTCTTCTGCTGTCATTCTCATGCTTCCGCATTTTATGATCATCATCAGCATGTGGAGAAGATAAACACAGGCGTCTGGATATGCTCTTCAACACTCATCCAACCACCACATAAGAGGCCTCAGAGGCACGTAGGAGCATGCTGCACACGTATCAGTTAGGTTATACTGGCTCCTAATGGTTGATAAATGGTAGTGCGTGCACAGTCACAGAGAGGCCCACCGTAATGATGACTGTACGGTGCTGTTTTCTTCTTTCTGGAAACAATAGAAAGGAAGTGAACAGCTAAGTCGTGTTCTCTTGCAGCAATCAGTGTTTCAACAGCAGGGTTTAAATGGATTACAAAGACCAGGCCGTTGAGATTAGTGTGGCGATTTGGGGGTAATGTAACGGGACGTCAGAGTTGGCTAACTCCTAACTGTGCAGGCACCATGCATCCTGCAAAACATACAATAACACTCGCTCAGAGCATTTCACTCGGGCAAAGTTTACACCGAATGATTCAGTTGCTTTTTAGATAATCTGTTAATCCAGGTGTGTATATGAATTAGCATGTTGTCTAGAAGCAAATGGACCACGTGATGGCAAGACATGCAAGTATCCTTCTTTCTCCTTCCAGTTTCTTTTTTCCATTCCATATTCATACTTTCCTCTCTCTCCGTCCTCTCTTAACATTTGTAAGGTCAGTGGAATTTAGGGCATCTGGAAGACTAACAAGCTGTCAGCTCAAAGATTAACAATGACCGTAACCCCTCTCACTGGCATTTTGAAAACTTTACAAGATATTTGTCTAGACAGTGGGTGAAGAAAGGGAAAAAAATCACAGAGGAATATTTTTAGGATGAGATACTGCAGGTCTAAAAATCGTTAGCTTGCCTTGCTTGCTAGTTAAAATGAGAAATGTTGACAATTTATACAATCTCATTTTGATTTTCCACACAATCTGACAAATGTCTGGTGCAGAAAAAATCTGCCCTTGGTTCTTTTTTTCCTTCTTTCTTTGTTTCTTTTCACACATTGTCAAATCCTCTCTTCTTTTTTTGTAATTCTGTGAGAAGCTTCTTTAAATTCCTTAACGCCGCTGTCCAACCCTGGCCATGCAATCTCCTTCTCCATTCACCCCACTTTACATTTAAAAGCTATTCACCGTAATCCAGTGATTGTTTTTATACCACAGTATAAAAACATCTGTGCCACAGAGCTCCATCAATGTGCCACACTGTTGAGGACCATTGGATGTCATTTTCCTTCATTAGGATGGACACAGGCACAGGAGGGTATTTTTGAGCTGTTCCCATTCTGGACCCGTAAATACTCACAAACACACAGATTCTGTGGTTGAAAATAGTTCCGAACAAATGTACTTCTGCAGTGCCCAGCTATTTTTGGATATTACTCAGCCTTTTTTAAAAATGAAAGTTTATTTTTTTGTTTTTAAAGATTTATGCCTTCAGTAGGAATGAGGAAAAGCTTGGGGATGAGAGCTTGCAGACAGGTTAGAAGTCAGACAGTACTGACATTAATACAGTCTCGATTTTTTGGTCTTTTGATTGGTCTTTTGAATTGTCATTCTCATACTCTACAATCTAATTAGCTCAGTTACTAGTGAATGAAAAGATAATGAAATGAAAGTATTCCTTTCTTTGCTGGGTATTTCTTGGACCTACTCAAAGGCTCCTGTCTCTGCACCTACTTCTATTTGATTTATTTCCCTATTAGTATGGGTACTATGGTTCTACCTTTATACAGTAAACACACTTTCCATATTGCCTTTTACCTTCTTAAACACCTTCCCGTTGCTCTGTTGCTCGTCCTCCTCACTGATCACCTCCCTCGTCCCGAGACAGTCTCTGTGGGGGAACCTCGTGGCTGCGTATTCAAACATCTTATCCAGGGTGTCCACTCCCGGGTGCATCGATGTCACCAGCTTCTTGGTGGCACTCACCGCTCTGTACGGTCCCTCGGGACATCCCAGCACAGAGCGGGCCTTCGATCTCTTGGCTCGCTCCTCCTCTGAACCGGAGAAGCCCCCGACAGGTACTGAGAACCAGCTGAGGAGGTAGTAAGGCAGGAAGGTGATGAAGGTGTAGATCCACACCATGAGGTGGAAGAGGAGCAGCACCACGGGGTTCAGGTCTTCCTTCAGCTTCATCGTGGTGAAGCTGTGACGACAGTGGAGAGCAGTGAGAAGAGAGTGAGGGGGAAGACGAGTTGTGAGAAAAGGTTCCTACTCCTGCTGTTGTAGTCAGCCCCTCTTTTCTTCTGTCCCCCTTCTCTTCCTTTGTTCTTGTCTTCAGAGAGGGTGACTTGTACTCTGTGGTAATAAAATGCCCACAGGTCCACACTGCTCCTGGAAAATAAATTACATTAACCTCGCATTAGACCAACAACTGACATTTAATTCCTTTTTATTGTGAAACTATTGTCAAAATGAGATTATGCACGTACTTATGCTGATCCTGGGCTTTTGCAGCGTTATAGTATAAGAATCTCAATTCATTCAGAAACCGAAATAAATCAGCGAGTCACATGTGCTCCAGCACTCATAAAAAAGCAGAAGAGAAAATTTTTGGCTCTGTGCTTCAAATGTTTCTTCCCCTCCCTTCAACTCCTCTTGTCCAGTGAATGAACATAGCACAACCAGCCATCAGAGTCACTTACTGTTAGTGTCAAATAAACAAAAAAAAAGAAAAGAAAAAGGAAAGCAGGCAGATTTGGAAAGAGAAGAGAAATTGAAAAGATAAAATGGAAATAGATGGTCTCTAACAGGCGTAAACGACACTAAGTGTGAGAAGGTGTACAAGAGGTTTCTGAATGAGCACATGTGAGTGTGTGTGACAGCGTACAAGCCCCTAGACAGGAGGTTAGGGCCTAGAGAGGCACAGATAAGTACACAGAAAAAACAAGCTGCAGCTCAAGTGTGTCTACTGTGGATCCACCAGTCACACTGTTCCCATTAAACTCTGTGATGTAAGACTGAGAGGGAGTGTAATGGGGTTTGCTCAGATGGTCTGTGTGAAAGGTGTGTGTGCACTGTATGCGTATGATTTCCTAGTTTTGATTGTAACAATACTGTATGATTGGATGCACACGGACACACACTTACTGCACACGTCCAGGTTGGTGGTGGAGACTGTAACATACAGTAGGTGTTGTCAGAGTTTGGGAGTGGTCCATACTACCGTTCTCTACACTCAGACCTGTGTGAGCCAACACTATCTATGGCATTCAAAATGAATGAGGCAACACTGCCAATGAGGTCCTTCAATTGCCATTTGAGGCCACCAATGTCAGAAATAAGCCTAATGCATATTGACATTTCTATTCAGGCCATCAACTGTCTAAGTGGTGTGAGCGTGCACACACCCACACACTCTGAAGGCCCCAAAACAATCTATTTTAGCAGCAGTAATTTATTATTCACATGAGGGAGAAGCACCACATCCTTCCCCTCCCAAAGCTGCCCACTGACACACACACACACACACACATACACACTGTACCCACCTCCCTCCCAAATACACTCATCGCTCAAGTGTCCCTTTGAGACTCATAAATAAATCAAAGATTTTACCAGTGGTGCTCTCCAAGACTACCATCTGTTCCCTGTGGGTTGTGGACTCGTCTCTCTACAGTTCTGTTGTTCTGCCTGGTGTCTTGTTACCTGGCCAGGATGCCTTGCTTCATCAAAGGACACTGCAGCTTAACCAAAACTGCACCCTGATGTAAGAGACACTGTACCCCATTGCATACAATCATCCAGTGTTTGCTTCTTGGTTTCACTTTATAATTCCTTTTTTTTTTTTGTTTTTTTGCAAGAGAGTCAAGGTCAATGAAATGGAGGCTGCAGAGGAGTAGTTGTTTCAACTAGGGTAAACAAACTATCAGACCAGAGGAAAAGCATCCACAGAGCAGGGCGCTGGCAGACTTCAGCTTCTTCCACTGCTGTTCTGAGACAATGAACAGAAGACTTAGAACTGGTGTAAAAAAAAAAAAAAAAAGGCTGGAAGGAAGACTGGAACAGCCCTAGATATGCTCACAACTTTAAATCCCATCATCTTTTGCAAACCATAAAAAAACACACCTGACCTACTTAAAGAAATACGATGAAAAAAAGAAGAAGAAAATTTTCTTTGCTAACAGCTCAGCGACTGGGATTCTCATTTGTTAGATCCTCCTTTACTGCTAAACACCCACGTCTTTCAAACTCCACACTTTGCTGTTAAATATTAGACTAATCATTTCAGCACTACACCATTATAATCTGACATAACAAAAGGGAGAGCTATTGTGTGCAGTGCCAGGTACCACAAGTCAGAACACACAAGAGCAGAGAGATAAGGAGATGCAGTCACAGTAGGGAGGAGACTCTAACTTGTTAGAATTGTGAGGGAATGTCTGCTGAACTTTGCATTAAAGGCATTTTATGCATGAATTCAAACACGGATCCACCTGTAACCAAACTGTTTTGCCATAAACGTGCATCTGTGTAAGTAGCATCACTTGCTGCCCTGATTAGCTGTTTACCGACCAGAGGAAACAAGTCAAACCAAGACAAGCAGGCTGAGGCTTTCTGAAAAAAAAAAAAAAAAAAAAAAAAAATCAACCCACACATTTCTGTCTCAGCAAAAGGTCACGACCCTAATCTGCACCACAGCGGGACACAAGTCACGTCGACTTTAATCACTTACCTTAAATAATGAGAAACAGTTAGCCACAATGTGCAGACTAGCAGTTGCTTAATGGGTGGCTTTATGCAACAAGCAGGCACTATGCAGGCAGCCTCCACTCACTGGATTGAGTAATATTGTGACATGGTCTACGTAGCGGTGGGGTGAGCAGGCGTGTGTGTGTGTGTGTCTATGTGTGTTTGAGAGATTCAGCTTCCTCAAGAGATTGTGTGAATGGGATCTTTTGTGCACCGACGTCACCGCGCTTTCGCCCACTCGGCTAAGCAGGCAGGCTGAAGTCTTGCAGAAACTTCAACATGGCTATTGTGGCCCAACGACGCGCCAGCACACGACTCAGTCCCAAGGGTCAGAATTGTGTGTGTGTGAGGATAAAGAGGCAGTGCGTGTGGTGTGTTTGTACGTGTGGGTAGAGTGTGTGTGTGTGTGGGTGCAGAGCAATTTTGCACACATGCAAGTGTATTTGCCCACTTCAAATAATGACATAATCAAAAGCCTGCAAAACAAATGAAGAGTTTTAAGTGTGATTTCGCTGAGCGTGAAAGCACTGAACACAATTGGTTGGATTATGTGGATCATGCTGCAGCTTTCCTCTGCTTTTGTGTTTGCTTGCTCACATAAACTGCTGTCAGACATGCCACTCACCAACCTGTTCCTCTCTCTGCTGTAAACTCTCTTAATCGCTTAAAATAAAATTGTTGCTATAGCAGCTATAAATCCTTCATCTGCATCTGATTTACTAGGAATCTATGTTACAGGAGGGACAAGAAAAACAAATAAGAGAAAACTTTTCCTCCTTACACAACAGACTGAGATATTAAAAATATTTCCGTCTGATTAGTTTTATAACACCATAATAATGCCGACTTGTGTGCCTCACTCGCACTTCTGAGAAATATGACTTCCAGGGAGGAGGACTGTGTGTATCTGTGTGCTTTCTGAGCACATCCTACCATCCCTGATGGACCCGCATCGTTTGATAACCACTGCTGCAGGCCAGTTTACTTCAGCTGTGTAAACAGTGGTGAGCAGCTTGAGGTTAGTGAGGGCTGTTGTGAGGTGACAGATTTTCAGTTTTCAGTCTTTGATTAAAATGCATTCTTTCATAAAAACGTGCCCTATTTATCTGCACTTTATAATTTATGAAATATGAAAAAGCTGAGGTGATGTTCGTAAAAGTTCACTTCAATGTAAGAATATGTTCATTGCAGTGAGTAAATAAGAGTGAAGAAACACTGAAACACTTAGGAGTCATTTCTTATTAAATCAGAAAAAAGACACATGACACATTATGGAGTTTAGGTGTCATTATAAGTACAGTGGTCTGAGCAGTGAACCACAGATGTTCAAACCCATGGTTCAAACCTATGGTTCAAACGGCAGCATCCGAGTGAGCAGACTGATGTCGAACTTAACTTCCGGTTCAGCGTTTCAAATTAAATAAATAAATGCGAGTTGACTTCTGCAAATACAATTTCATCAATACTGACAACGGAACATTGATTGAAGCGCTGGCCTATGGGATGTAAATAGAAAATTTCGTCCAAAAAAACATAAAGTACGGGCGTGTCTACAATAAACAGCCTAATAACTGACAGTAACATTGTCACTTTGGACACAATTTCACTTGCACAACAGATCCATTCATACCCAGCGTTTTCAGCTGAGGGTTAAAAAAAAGATGAATTACATTAGTCACTCAAGTTAAATTATAACGCAATTTGGCAGCCGATCTTGCTACACTTTGGTTCACTTAATAACATTAAGTTATCAGAATCAGAATCAGAATCAGAATCAGCTTTATTCGCCAAGTATGCAAACACATACAAGGAATTTTTTGCCGCAGTTGTTATCTAAGTAACTGTGTCGTGATTCATTCGTATACAACATCAAATGAACTCAGGGACATGGGAGCCAAAAAAGTCTAATGTTTTTATTTTTTATAAGAATCAGTCTCGATACTTCTGTTATAGTCTCTGTCTGTGTTGAGCAGCTTGACGCAGCTGCAGCATCCCGCACATCTGGGTATAAACGCGCATCACAAAAACGGCACCTGAGCGGCAGGAGGACTTACCGGTGACTGTCTCCGCTCTGTCCGGTTGCTGTCGGTTTGTCCAGCTTACAGACACGACTTCCAGCCTCTCTGCGTTCAGGCTCTATGTGAGGCAGATCTCTGCAGGAATTCATCCATCAGCTCTTAGTTTGTCCGTCTGTATCGAGCGCTCCCATCTGAGCCCGGAAGTGATTTGGGAGACGGGGGGGGGGGTTCCCTGCGTTATGATTGGACTCGTAGAAGTGGCGCGTGCTAGGGGCCGGGCCAGATGGAACGAGGGCTCGAGGTGACTGCAAGGGTTACTGACGGTCAGAAGGAGCTAGGCACAGTCGGGATACCTAAGTGTAAAAAAATTGCTTTAATGCAGATGTCCATGACACCAACAAGGGCCTTCGTCAAAATATACCTCCTACATGCTTTTTTTCCAAGGGCTATGTTAGGATACATATTCTGGGTATACAATACTGATACTGGGGGGTAGAGGGACTGGTGGTGGTGGGGGTGTCTGAAGAAGAGGGAATCATTTCTGGAATGTCTGTCCTGTGTTATGGATATAATGTCAAACAATATATATATTTTATGTCATATTTTTACAGACCTAAGAAAACATGGAGCTGTGTTAGAGTGTGTACCACTGGCAGCGTGATGACTCACTCTGCAGTGTCATGCAGAGTGATATATTACACAGAGACAGGTGGTGGATTCACTGACTGACTGACTAACTATTGGAAAAGTGAAACAGTGAAAACGGGGCTTGCTGCCCACTGTTTCTCTCATACAGGTCAAAATAGTATTTTGATCCATTGCCATCAGTCCATCATCTCATTACTAGTAGGAGAATATGGTTGATTCGTCATTTCATGACTGGACTGTGTCTATCTTCAGTTTTACCCACTGAGCAGTCAGATGACTTAAGCACATTTTTTCACATTTAGAATTTGAACACCGTTTTTAAGCAGTCCTACAGAAATCATGAGACAAATTTTCTCATTAGGCTGTGAGATAGCCGAAGCATGACCGAAAACATTTGACTTTTTGTTGACAATTCAAATATTAGATGTCAGATTGTTTTGTTTTTTTAAATGGAGGGATTCTCTTAATGGAAGGATCTTGATTATCCTGTTATCTTCAATGCTGTTTCATGTATGTTATCAATTACACGCTGTGCTAAAATCTGTGAGAACAGATTGACTGAGGGATCTGGTGCTGTTTGTTAAAGCTTGTTAATGTGAATAATTCCCTGGACCCTGTCTACATTATTGTTTGACGCACATTTCTAACACATTTCTTACTTTCATAGAAATCTATGTCCATGTTCTTTTCCTTGTCTAAAATCCTTGAAAATATAGTCTCTAGGCAACTTATAGACATGCTGGATAATAGCAATATATTTGATGATCTGCCTTTCGTAAGAAACACTGACACTCCTCCCCTTAAGCTCATAGATGACATTTAAATGCATATTGACTCTGATGAGAGCTCCACTGTTATTCAGGATCAGTCCTGTATGTGATGTTACAATTTTTTTTTTCTGATGTTTTTCTTGACAACTATTTCACAAACAATTTAACTGTTAAAATTAAGGGTCCCCATGATCATTGCTGCTGTCCTGACCATAAACATGACAACTGATGTCCTATGAATATTATATTATATTATTATATTGATAATGATTATAAATAAATTATTACATATTATTTCAGAGTCATCAGGTGATCACCCTCCTTCAATGCATGTTTCAGTTTCATCAAAACAGTCAGTCACAGGCCTATTTAAGTGAGAGCTGGGGGACTTTTTTCTGACACTGCTGACAGTGACAATGGTACGCCCCAATGCTCAGTCACTTGTCCAGTCCTCTTTAATGTAATGATGAATGACATCTTTCAAAAAGTTCACCCAGGTTTTGGGAAGTCTTTATTTGCAGATGATGGCACCATCTGGAGGAGAGGGAAGAATACTGGTCATTTGTTCTGTCAAACTCATAAGGCCTTGGACCAGGTTGTTCAGTGGGCAGATAAGTAGAGATTTGGGATTTCCACGTCTGAAAGTAAATCTTTGGCTTCAAGAGGAAAATTCCAGCATTAAATCTTTCTTTGTGTCCCTGAGAAAGAGTCAAGGTCTTCAAACTTGTGGCTGTGTGGATGGATAACATGGAAAACCCACATAGATAAAAACTGTTTGCATTTGTAAGAAAGTAATGATGATTTATCAGTCCATGATAAGATCTACTTTAGACTACGGATGTGTTGTGTTTGGGTCAGCTACTGAGTGTGTTCTTAGCAAGCTGGATCTGGTCCAGGCAAAGGCCCTGAGAATTTGCTGTTTATCTTTTAAAACAATGCCTATTCTGGCAAATGTCTTTTGGAGGATTATAGGTCACGTGAAGAAGTCAAATTTCCTTCACTTCATTAAAGAGCTTTCAACAAACATTGGGCTTGAGCAAGACAGTGGGGCTAGGTCTGCCTGGTCTCCTGCTCCTTTCTGGCTTCTCCCTGAACCTGAGGTTCATTTATATTTGCTTGCTCAGATGCGTAATAGAAATCTTCCATGTAGTCATGTTACAAATATGTAAATCAGTTTCAGAGAGAGTTTTTGCATATCCACATGCTGGATCTAAGGACCCAGTGTCTTGGAAAATTGGGTTTGGGAAGTGTGTGGCATCATATCTTATAATTTGTTTTTTCAGCTGAGCTATTGTCAATTTTATATGCCACGAGGTGGACAGAGCTGGTCAACACCCCCGTTGATTCAGTTTGGATTCTGTGGCTGCCTTGACAGCTTTCACAGATGGGACACAATTGTGCTGCTTGTTCAGGATTTAGGAAATGGGCTGTCATGTAGGATTTCTGTGGATACCTGGGCACTCAGGGGTTGAGGGAAATGAAATTTCTGTCAAATTGGCTGAGGTGTGTCTGTTAAGAGAAAACTCTGAACCTTCTGTTGGGAAAGAGCTTCAATGGCAAAAAGAGATGAAAGAAGAGCGAAGGGGTTGGCTTTATTTCTCTCTGTTAAAAGAAAGAGGCTGATGATAAACTCTGGGAGAAGGGATCATGTTGTTCCAACTCGGCTGAGACTGGGGCATTGTGGTCTAGCCAGCTATTTGAAAGTCATAGGCAAACATCCAGACGCTGTGTGACGGTGCGAAAATTTGGAAACAGCCCAACATGTCATATTCTCATGTAACAAATACAGAAGTAAAAGTCAAATGTTTTTCAGGGAGTTGTCAGATGTGGATTTTTCATGTTTCTCTTTCCAACTTATTGTTGGAGAAGTCTTAACATTTATCAATTCAACTGAACTGTATTTAAAAAAAAAAAAAAAAAAAAAAAGGATAAAGGAAGGTATAGGATAGAGGAAGGAGAATGAGGACGGAGAGCTTATCCACACTGTTTCTAACTTTACTCATTTTTAATCAGGCACCTCGGAGACAGCTGCAACCGGCTAGTGGGGTCCTTTTGCGCTGGGCTGAGGAGGATTAGCTGCTAACATGCCGACTGTGGGAGTAAAAAGAGATCTTCTCTTCAAAGCTTTGGGCAGAACATACAGTGAGTAACGTTTTCTGCATTTTTAAGCAATGGACAAGTTATCTGTCTATTTATCAAATGTCCCTTTGGCTCTTAAGGACAGAGAAAGTCAGAGGACTGAACGCATTGCCTGACAGCGTCGCAGCAGCTGCTCACGAACGGCTAATTTTAACGAGCTATTTTTTATCTATACTGAATGGAAGAAAAGTTCAATGGAAATTCGCCATAAATACTAGTTTTAATAAAAACTAATTTCTGCCTAGTTCTGTGCTGAGAAGAAAGTAGTGATATTTCTGAATTGAATGTCAGCGTGATTGCATCATTTCCCCGGTTCCTGTCATTTAAATGTGGACAGGACGGCGAGATAACAACCGGTGTTCACAGGACGCTGTTTTTAATGATGTTTTCTTTTTGTTTTAGCTGACGAAGAGTTTGACGAGCTGTGCTTTGAATATGGGCTGGAGCTGGATGAAATTGTGAGTAAAAAACTTCAAATGAACCCACTGTGTTTCCTACTAATAAATGATTACAGCAGACCTTTCTCATAGCAGGAAAAGAATGCAGTGACACCTGTTACACCCTGTGTTTGTCATCCTGTTCTTTAATATTTATATCTGAACTGTGACATGTAGAAATCACATTGCTCTGCCTCATTACAGACCTCAGAGAAGGAGATAATCAGCCGAGAGCAGGGTGACACTAAGGCATCAGGAGCATCAGACATCATCCTTTACAAGATCGATGTACCGGCTAACCGCTATGACCTGCTGTGTCTGGAGGGTCTGGTCCGTGGACTGCAGATCTTCAAGAATAAGTGAGTTGACTTCAGGCCTTTGTTTTGGTGGCCAGAATATATTTTTTTTGGATAAAGGCATGCTTTGGCTGTGTCAGACTTCCTTGAAAATTACATGCTTTTCCATTGTGATTGGAGTGCATGCAGACTTGCTTTAGTTTTGCTATAGAGATTGTATTTTTGTTACAGGCTGGAGGCACCTCACTACAGACGAGTCAGCCCAGTCAGTGGGGAGCCTCAGAAGCTGATCATCACTAAGGAGGTGGGTGGAATCAGTCAGAATTTTTAATGGCAAAGTAACAGGTTGTGCCTTCAAGCTATCATTAGTTTGGTTTGCCAAAAAACAAAAATCAGTGCTTTACTGTGGTAATGAGTTAGTTCTTTTTTTTCTGTTAAGACAGCAGCAGTGCGACCCCATGCTGTGGCAGCAGTGTTGAGGAACATCACCTTCACACAGGAGCGCTATGACAGCTTCATCGAGCTGCAGGAGAAACTCCACCAAAACATCTGCAGGTCAGACAAAACACTAAGTACAACAGCATACATGGAATACCTCACCTTCTGCCAAGCAATGTCATTCAAAAGTAACCGCAGGAAATGTGGTTGCTATCACTTGTGTGAGGTGTTGATTTAACCAGTTTTATATACACTTCACTGCCACCTTGTCTCATTCACCTGCCTGGTATGGCCTGAATTGATTTCCAGGTTGTTGCTGAAAACAAAAGCATAACTGTTTTTTGGGAGCACTGTACAGATGCTTTTTCCTGAATCAAGGACCATAATATGTTGATATTTTAAGGGACAGCACTTGTGTTATTTTATGCTTTTATTTATTCAGAAGCTGATGAGTGCTTGTGTGTCCGTGCTGTAGAACTCACCCAAAAACCATGAAAAATGTGTTGGCTGACATATTCCTTCATTACAATAAACATGGCCATTGTTTTGTAGCCTGCTTACTGCAAATGATCGATGTCAGGGTACAGTTCCAGCTTGTGTTCACCCCTCACATCATTTTTTAAAGTAGTTATTATTGGAAGAAGTCACTGTATTCAACCAATAACTATGATTTGTGCAGGAAGAGGAGCTTGGTGGCGATCGGGACTCATGACCTGGACACCATCTCTGGTCCTTTCACGTTCACAGCCAAACCTCCTGGAGACATCTGCTTCAAACCTCTCAACCAGACCAAAGAGTACACTGCCACCGAGCTCATGAGCCTCTACAAGGTACACAGCTAATTAACTGGACGCTGGTGAGATGAGCTTCTTTTCTCTCTGTTTGGAGCTAACCTACTGGTGTTCTCTTGGTGCGCACAGACAGACAGCCACTTGAGACATTACCTTCACATTATTGAAGACAAGCCTGTGTATCCCATCATCTACGACAGCAACGGCATTGTCCTGTCCATGCCTCCCATCATCAATGGTGAGCACTGTCTCTGTCCTCATTTCTGGGTTTATACACTCACTTGAACAAATGTGCCTGGAATTAGAATAATTTATGTCAAAGCAAAGTGTTGTTTTATTGTGAGCAACAAATATCTGTGAAAACCATGAACCATAAAAAATTATATATTTTCTGTTTATTTTGTTTTAACCCCAAAGGTTAAAATGAACCAGTTGCCACCAGCAAAGTAACATTCAGACATCACAAATATATATAGAGATATAAAGTTTGAGGAAATAAAAACCCTTAAGATAATTTCAGTATAATGAAATGCTTTCTGTCTTATAAGTGATGAACATTGTTGTATATTTTCCAGGCGACCATTCAAGAATCACCCTAAAGACAAAGAACGTCTTCATTGAGTGCACGGCCACAGATGTAACCAAGGTACAGCTGAGGGGAGAACAATCAATCATTTTTATCACAGTAGACAAGAAAAAACAACTTTAACTTGACAATTTTCTCTACAGGCAAAGATCGTCTTGGACATGATGGTGACCATGTTCAGCGAGTATTGTTCCCAGCCTTTCACGTAAGTCACATTTCTGTCTCAAATACCAGCGTCTCTGTCTGGAGACTGACAGTGACTGGGCTCCCATGTCAGCATTTTAAGGTGGAAGATGATGAAATTCTGTGATTATTGTGAAAAACTTTTACATTTCAGGCCACATCCTACACACTGATGTCACAGGATCTGTTGTAGATCAGCTGTCACACATCTGCTGGACCTCAGTCTAATACATTTACCAGATTTATCCATTTACTTTTGTACTTCCTGTTTGTTTTGTCTTGCTGAACAAGACCCTGCTTTGACATCATGAGTAGGGTGTAGCTACCACTGTCGCCTAGTGAATTATCGACCATGAACATATATTAAAGTATCCATCATGACTGTAATGGCATTTGTTTGTTTCCAAGTATGTTTCTTGTTCTTTCATCTTCAAACAGCCTGAAATATAAATAACAATAATTACCTGTCACACGCTAATATAAGACTTTCCATTTCTCTCATGGAGGATTTGTGTCACATGGCATGTGCTCAAGATACTGATTCATTCTTTAACTCTTCCAGTTAAGTGATGGGAATATAATCAAGTCCATCATTAAGGTTCAATGAATGAATGAGTGAAGGGCAAGAGTATTAATATCTCTCTTCCTGCTCTTTCAGGGTGGAGGAGGCTGAGGTGGTGTACCCAGATGGCAAGACCTGCATGTACCCGGTACTGTATTCACTTTAATCAGATTGAACTCTGTGCTTTTTTTTTTTTTTTTTTTTTTTTTAAATGTGACATGAAACTCGTTTCCTGTCTGCTAATGCTCTGCTGCTGGTTTGCACTGTAGGAGCTGGCTTACAGGAAGGAGAAGCTGTCCGGCGAGTTCGTCAACCGCAAAGTTGGCATCAAGTAAGTTATTTGGATGCACTCAGTAAAACACTCAGGATGCCAGACAGAAGTAAAATCTGAGGAAAGTTCCTGCTGGTAAAAGTTTGTTAAGATGCTTTCTGTTTTGCTTTTGTCACAATTTTTGCATCATCACGTTCAGATGTATGTAATTAACTTAGTGTTAATGATTCATTTCTTTGTTTTACTGTGCTCTTCCAGTACAATTACACACTTTTCAACTTTTATTTTCTTTTAACTGTTGCATATTTTTATTGTTGGGTGTATTTAGTTTGACAATTTCAGATTAATTCTGGACTGATAAACAAAAGTCACACAGAACAGTTGACGTATTGGACAGAGTTTATGTATATAACCTGTTTTTCAGCCAGTTTGTATCTGGAGTTTGTTTAATTTGCTGTAATTTCGTTCTTTGGTTTTCATACCAAACAAAACTATCAGCGTTTTCCCTTCTACAGTTTTTGCATTACTCCCAGTTATTAGATAATATTCTCACTTATCATACACTTTATCAAAGTCTGGTTGGAAAACACTGCCTGCTCACTGGCTGCTCGGTGTCCGTGTTTCCTCAGAAACATGATAAATCACACTTTTTAAAAGAACAGCGTTTGTTTCTGTTTCTCCTCACAGTGAGTCAGCTGAGAACATCGCCCAGCTGCTGACCAGGATGTGCCTGCGCTCTCAGGCTACAGGTGTTGGTGATGAGATCGAGGTCGAGATCCCACCCACACGGTCGGACGTCATCCACGCCTGTGACATCATGGAGGACGCCGCCGTCGCCTACGGTTTCAACAACATCACCCGCACCACGCCACGCACCTACACCATAGCCAACCAGGTGCGTGTTTTTTCTTGTGCGTGTTTGATGTGTGTGTGTGTCCATATAACCAGCTGCTGTTGTATCTCATCAAATATGTTCTGTGTTTCTATATGTTTACTTGTATGTATGTTCACAGTTCCCACTGAATAAACTGACAGAGCTGCTGAGACAAGACCTGGCAGCTGCTGGGTTCACAGAGGCCCTCAACTTTGCCTTGGTAAGAAAGAGACAAAGACTGAGACATACAAACATTCTGTTTTTTCCTTTAAAATGCTCCAAGGAAGGTGTCTCTGCTGTCTACCTGCAGTGCTCTGAAGAAGATATAGCAGACAAGCTGGGGAAGAAGATCTCAGAAACCAAAGCTGTTCACATCTCTAACCCCAAGACAGCTGAGTTCCAGGTAAAGAAGAACACAACAGAGATTCTGTAAATAAAACAAGAGTTACAACAGTATAAAATGAGTTGGATTAAGTAAGAGTGCTTTTACATCTGGAGAATTGTTTCAAACAAGAAAGAAGCTAGATTTATAAATTGTTTTTTTTTTTTTTTTAGTCATCATCTAGCCAAATTTAAAATTTTGTCTTCTACCCATCAAAATAAACAATCAAAAAAAAAAAAAACATTACATGTAATCAAATCAAGCGAAAGCTTTTTGTAAGTCTGCCAGTCTCCTCTCAACCTCAGTGGACTCTCAGTTGACATTAGGGTCAGTTAATCAATCAGTTTCTCTCTGGGGAGAATGATATGTGTAGCAAAAGCTCATGTTGATCCGAAAGGTTTTAAATTAAAGTTTTCTTCCAACAAGATCAAAGGTCATAGTCCAAAGTCCTGCACTGTCCCTTTGGATCCTAAATGTATCTGCAGTTGTGTAGGAGAGGACAAAAAACAGTTTTACCTTTGTTTTATTTGGTGTGCATGTTGTACTTGTGTAAGGACATATTCTGTGTGCTTTGTGGACACCATGAGGTAGCTCTGTGACATCTGAGAAATGATCACACTAACTGATGTTACAGTTCAGTATGTGCTGCAAATTATGTCCAAACAAACGCGAAAATGTTGACACCAAATCAAGAAAGTTAAAACTGTACTTCGGTTGTGTTTTCTCAGTAACAGTTACGCTCATTAAAACTCAGAATGATGGTTAAAAATCAGGACAGTGAGGTAAAGAAGTCAGACATCCTGCAGGAATGTTTTGAAAATTCAAAAACCAGCCAGAGACCAAATGATCCACCCTTAGTTGTTTTGTTATTTTTCCAGAAGAGGGTGCTCTCCTCCTCTCTAGCAGACCAAAGTCGTTTTTCCAACTTAATTGCTGTGTTTCTCCACCAGGTGGCGCGCACCACCTTGCTGCCGGGTCTTCTGAAAACCATAGCTGCCAACAGGAAGATGCCCCTTCCCCTCAAACTGTTTGAGATATCTGATGTGGTGCTGAAGGATGGGACCAAAGGTAGACGTCTGCATGTGATAAGTGATAGAGGAAATTATGTATAATAATTTATACTATAAATAAGTTAGTATAAATTTTTGTAATTGTCATTTTGTAATAGTTCTTTGAAACATCATTTAGATACCGTGGTGCTAAAACTTTCTGTTAGAATTAATGTTTACAGTGTAGAGATTTTTACATGTGAAGAATCTGAACAGTCAATTTAGGCAAATCTTATTATTGACAATGTAGTCCTCATTCATTTTTCCATAAATATAAGACAAACAAAACAAAGAGATACATCTACTGTCAGATGTATCTTTAATAAAAAGCCAACATTGACTTGATAAATCACCAAGTCATCGGTAAAGCCCTGCTCTCCATGTCCCTCACACTCCCTCCCCCTCATCCCACCAACCAGATGTCGGGGCGAGAAACAGCCGGCGTTTCTGTGCCGTTTACTACAACAAGAGCCCGGGCTTCGAGGTGATCCACGGCCTGCTGGACCGAACCATGCAGCTGCTGGAGGTGAAGTCTGCCCGAGACGAGGGCTACCACATCCAGGCTGCAGACGGTAAGAATCCTAGGGAGTGAGGGGGTTGGAAACCGACAGCCAGGACTATAGGAATGTACTTAAGAGCTAGCTTTGGGGGTAAATATTTTAAGACTGGGATTAAACCCAGTGACAGATTTGAACCCCTGTGATCTAGAACATGTTAATGTACAAGCTGGTGAACAAATAAATCTGGGTCACGTGAGGTTAAAAGGCAGGTTTTGCTGAGATTATGTAAATCCAGCCTGCGATGAGCAGCAGCCGCATTGTTGTGTTT
Organism: Toxotes jaculatrix; assembly: GCF_017976425.1. Classification (NCBI taxonomy): domain Eukaryota; kingdom Metazoa; phylum Chordata; class Actinopteri; family Toxotidae; genus Toxotes; species Toxotes jaculatrix. The sequence goes on along the minus strand of NC_054402.1, from coordinate 22,703,664 downwards.
GTTTCCAGGACGTCATGTACCTTGTTTCATTGAGGGGGCACAGTTTCCATGGCAGTGATGTGCACTATTTTGCTTCCACTTAAAATGAACTTGCAACATGGGTGGGTAGTTTAGATTGGAACTACAGAGGGGACAGACAAAGAGTTTGATACACAGGAAAAAACATCTTGATAATGATGTGAGTAGTCACGACAAGTGGGTCCCCGTGTTATGTGTGTGTCATCTGCACCATCACCATTGTTTTGTAACAGCTTGAATTAAAGAGTAGCTCAATATAATTGCTAATAACTATAATATGTTTTGATACAAACATTGGTAAATTAATGTTAATGTCTGCTCAAGCTTTATTTTAAGTTCAAACAGAGATAACATGTCTAGATTTACATTTATAAACGTATATCCTCACTTATTGTATTGTCAGCGAATGAAAAGTATCTGAAGACATTACACACAGCCTGAATAGACAAAAGTATAACATCTTAAAACGGAATCAGTGAAATAAAACGTGTGGCCTGTTTCTCCCTGCTTCAAAATCCAGACAAATACAGGACACTGACACAGGCTAACACTAACTAGTCACGACTCAGTGAACAAGTAACAAGATGCTAAACATGGCAACGTTGTTTATGAAGCTTTAACTAACTGACAGCCTCCATCCAGTGGAGTCATTCTGTGTTAATAGTCTGATTTGAGAATATTGATTCATAAGTATTATGAATTTAATATATAAGAGAGAAATAATGCATTCTCCAAAGCAATCAGATGTCAGATTGTCTGTTTAGGAAAGTTACAGAAACAACCCTCCCCTTACTCTGACGTCAGAGAGGTGCAGAGAGAGGAGGGTTTGTTCACCCACTCGACCATCTGACGATCAGTTTTGATGGAGTAACCTGTGCCTTAATGCAGCCAGTGCAGCGTTTCACGGTTCCAGCCGGCCATGACAGTTGTGGAACATCACGAAATGATGTGAAGTAAACAAAGGGGCAACTTTACAGGGTTATAATAGGAGAAGTGAATCCATTTTATAGTTTTGTACCCATTTAAAATGGAAAGCACTTAAGAAGAGTGACATTAACAAACTGAGGAATAACAAGTGTTATTTTACTTTGCAAACTCTCTAAAAGGAATTTAACATCTGTGGGAAATTCGCTTTTTGCTCCTTCTGAACAGAAATTCCTTCTGCTCCGTTTAATTTGGCTTGTGTTCTGTCGCCAAACTCAGCAACCGAATCACCTTACCCCAGTAAATCAGGATAACTCTGTTCTCTCCCCTTCATGCGATGAGGGAAACCAAATAGCCTTGACATAAAAATGTTCCTGTCATCATTTTGCTTAATAAAAATCCAAGGTGTCGTATCAGCACTCGTGGCTCATAGACTGTGGGGCCAAGAACACAACTTCGCTGCGTCTCTGATGATGAAATACATCTGTGCCAGAGTGCAAATTTCTCTCCGATTTTCTGTTTAAAGCCTTCATGACTGAGATGATTAGGTCAGTCACGTTGCATCAGCTCTGCAAGTCTGTTAAGACTTTTGATGAGCTTTATTCTGAAAGGCTGTTTCACTCAGTAATGGAGAAGAGCACAAATTAATTTAGTTGTGCTTAGTTCGGTTACATTAACCAGTGGTGACGTGTGACTGTCACAGTGATGCTCTCAGTGGAGTTGTGTTTAAACAGCAGGTAGACAGTTAGGTGTCACCTTTCTGATGATCTGTTCCTGTGAGATTAGTCATGAAAAAGGTTTGATTTGAGGGTCTGAAGTGCTGCTATCTGTGTGCATCTTGGCTCCAATTTTCCCAGAGAGACTCTCATGCATCATCTGAGTTTTGGATTCCTCGCTGACTCCTTCCTCTTTCCGTACTCACTCTCTCTCTCTCAACTCCATCCTATCTACCTCTCCACCCACGTCTTGGCTTGCATGCTCCAAGGTCACGCTGCTGGATGTCTGCTCTGGCTCTGCTGCCCCATTCAGACTGCAAATCAATGGGCTCAAGTATCAGTGAATGAGAGCGGAGAGAGGAGAGGGTGAAGGCAGACAGAAGAGCGGAAGAAGGGATGAGATGAGGCTAGAGGGTGCAGAAAAAGAGAGGGTGGCGGGTGGGGTGGGGGTGACAGAAGAGCGACAGAGTGACGGCTGGAGGTGTAAGCAAGAAAAGGGTCTGAGAGCGTGTCTGCAGTGTGGGAGAGTGCATGGGAGTCACGTCACCCACTGCAGTGCTGAGCAGCAAGACAGATTGGCACATACAACACCCATCCAGCGGGCGCTTAGACTGTCCATTTGACAGGCACACACGCTTACAAGGGAGCCGAAATGGACGTGCTCTCAAAGTGTGCTCTAATGCACAGCACACCACACTGGACACACACACACACACACTCCCCTTTTCTTTCCTGTTTTTTTTTTTCCACACACTATGCACCATTAGCCTAATCTCCTCCACATATGTCAGCGTGTCCTTAACCCCATTACAAGGTCGTGACCCAGTCTAAGAGCTCACCTGACGCAGGCAAACACCCTCAGGATGTGTCCATCAGCAGGTCGAAACAGCACCACCACTAACCCACCATCACTCCCAGCACAGAGAGGGTGAGTGGCTGAGGGAATACATGTCAGCTGAGTTTCCCCCACTCAGCGGGAGAAAAGGATGAAATAACGAGTTCGGGGATCAGAGGCGGAGGAAAAAACCACTTAAGAGGCAGATGCCTGTGTTTCACTTAACTACTGTGTCCAATGCAAGGTCTAGGCCCATATAGCCTTGGTTAGGAAAGAGACCATGTTCGTTTGGTTTTGAGTGTTTGGCCTCTACTTATTACTGAAGATTTATACCAGTGTTTGCCATAATTGACTTTTGGCAATGGAAACAAGTAGTGAACCAATGTTGTCACATCATGCTTTAAGTTGATGCAGCGAGCTTGTTATAGAGCAGTCGCTTATTTGCACATTAAGCAGTTACAGAGAAACATTATTATTCATTTGGAGTGGTGTCTCTGGCCACCTGTCCTGTCACGGTCACCAGCTCGTAGCTGTGTCTGTCTGCAGTTTGGTGTTGAGCAGGTAGTGAGTTTTTAGAGCTTTTTTTTTTTTTTTAACAGCTGCCTGCTGTGGCTGGAAATGACTGCTCTGAGAGCAGTGAGAGTGAGCCAGAACACTGAAGCTGAAGGCTGGACAGCTGAACAATGAGCTGAAACTTGCTATAAAGCTCCGTAACGCAGGGGAGAGCTGCAGATTTAGGGGATAATTGTCACAGTATTTTCACTTTGTAATTCGATAAAGTGTTCCCATCATTTTTTTTTTGGTTTACCTCCAAATAAAGTGGTTTTGATAGGCTGGATAAACTGTTGTTGCTCATGGTTGCTCATAAGTGGGAGATATTTTTTTCTTAATGTTAAGAAAGCTCATGAAAAGACCACAACTGCTAATGAAAAGATCCTAAGTGCTGTCTGTGTGTTCAGAGCCTGATAGAGCTTACTCCTCTGTGCCACAGAGCTCCTTTCTAATCCAGAAATGATTAATAACACATTAGTGAGCCACACTCATGCACCGGTGACATGTTTGTTCATTAAGATGAACACATGCACTGTAGTTTTTGAGTCAGAGGCACATAACACCATCTCTCTGCTGTAAATAGTTTTAATACAACTGAAAATAGTGCCAGTAAATGCACTATTGAAAATTAAAATTTGCAGTTGTAAATTTGTTGTTAAGAAACGGCCAAACACATTGTTGGTGGTTGACAGTAACAAAAATAGAGAATATCAGAATATTGACAGACTTTTCTTTGTCTCGTGATATTAAACTCAATATCTTTAGGTTGTGGAGTGAAATGTCATAACATCACCTTGGGCTTTAGGAGGCACTGATGGCCAGTTTTAGTTAGTGACATTAAGTTCTGACAATCTATGCACCAAACAATTAATCAAGAAAATAACTGGCAGATAAATGGACAATGAAACAGCACTGACACCATCTCAGGTCCATAAAACCCACACTATTTTACAGTGGGCGATGCATTAGTTTCACTTTGTTTTCTGGATCCAGTGAGAACCTGTATGAGTTCTCAGTCCATTTGTCTGAAATGACAACAAATCCTATAGAAAAACAAAGTCAGTATCAGCCAGTTATATTGGCTGGTATCTGATGCAACCGTCTAACTCTCTCTTCCGCTGAAAGCTCTGCTCAAAGTTGGAGGCGAGTGGGCGGAAAGTGGCCTGGCTCAAGTGTAGGATTTTCATTGACTGACTGGTTATTTAAGATGTACCAAAGCTATTTATATAGTTGCCATGGCATCCTGCTCATGGTACAAGTAGATGACGTGTGAACCGACGCAAGCACATTCCACCAATTTAATACTCCTAACAGACACAGAACAGGCAGCTGAAATCAATGGTAGAGTTTCCCTGCTTTGGTTACCTCCTCTCTTTCTCTCTCTCTCTCTCACACACACACACACACACACACGCACGCACGCACGCACACTCACACACACACATTTGAAAGCATGGTCCATGTGTTTTGTGAGCCTTCATCCATAGTGATGAGTGAGCATCTAAGCAGTGGGCTCTGGAACCCATTAGCAAGGCAGCGTGGGAAGAAGCAGTGCACTCTGGGAGAAAGCCATGTCTCTGCGTGTGGGGCTGTTGTCATAGCAACCCCTGTATCTTGTTAAATCTCTGACAAGTCCATCTTTCTGTCTGTGTGTCCGTGTGTTTGAACAAAGTGAGCAAACGCCTCTCACACTGACACGAGTGTTTTCATCTCACTATTGATAAAGGCTTTTTATTCCATCCGGATTGAAGTGACCTTTACTCCTGACGCTCACACACATACTGGACTGTCAGAGTTTAATCAGAAGGAGAAGTGTGTGTGTCTGTGTGAGACAGTAACTGAGACAGAAAATCCAATTATGGTCAAATGTCCTCCAGAGGTGGTTGCCTTAGAGTAATGACCTGGGACATTTTCACATAAACAGTGTACATTTTGCTGTTCTGTCAATGACTGATACTAAACAGTAGTTTATAACCAGTCCATCAAAGCTTTTTATGTCCACATCTGGACAAGCTTTCAGTGGAAAACATATCTGGTGCACAGCAGGGCTGCAGTCAACTGAAGAAAATCTTCGACTGAAATCGTACCTACTCTTCGACCAATCGATTGGTCGAAGAGTAGGCCAGTTTATATCTGCACATTATCTGTAGATGAACTAAATCAATACTTATTGCACTCCGCCTGCTAGCCTTATTAGCCTAAATGAATTCTAAATAAACATAAAGGGTAGTGCTTTTAACATATATTAATACACCAATGAGACACTAATGAGAATTTGATCGGCTGAGAGCTTTTCAACCAACCAGTTGACCGGGAGACTACAGCTTTAGTGCACAGGAAGTGATGCCTTATAAGTTTTGGGTTTGCTTGGAATAACTGGTGCAGAGCTGATCATTGACAACCAATGTGGGTGAGCAAACCATTATCAAGAGAAAATCATGGAACAATAAACGAAGCACAGTATAACACCCACACTGTATAACTGACTCATGATCTCTGTGATGTGCAAGAAACAGTTAAACAAAGCACTTGACACCAAGGATGTCACTAAGACTTTAATAAAAATGAATGCTTCAGCAGTAAAGAATATAAAGTATTATACAGTCTAGACCTCTTCTTTATGAAAAGTGCCCTGAGATAACCTTTGTTATTGTTTGGTGCCATATAAATCAAAAGTGTAACTACATCTCAAGTGTACATGCACCAACTATGTGAAGTGGCAGAAACCCGATCCAAGAAACTCCCTGATCAAACAGATGGCTTGTTAGATAGTAACACACTGGTCAAAAATAGTTTGTGAGGATACAAACAGATTACAAATGAGCTAGAGGAGGTGAAAACTGCTTTGGAAGGACACTAATATTACTCAAGGATGTGGAAGTGCCTTGGCCTTTTAGCAAGAGAAAGTGTATGAAACATATTTGTACACAGGCCTAATATTAGTGGATGAAGTAACCAAGGTCCATTTGGAATTGTCCTCTCTCTTACAGTAATGATTTACCCATTTTTCTTTAGATGCCACCTTTTTTCCCGGTCGCTGCGCAGAGATCTTTGTCCGTGGAAAGAGCGTCGGGCGTCTCGGAGTCCTCCACCCGGACGTCATCAACCGCTTCGAGCTGACCATGCCCTGCTCGGCCCTGGAGATGGACATCGAGCCTTTCCTGTGATTTCACCTTCTTAAACCTAAACCCTTACTCAGGAAATGCAGCCCAGTTTATATTCTCACATCAAAACAGAAAGCAATGAGATTTATGAGGAAAATACAGGGCCTGAAATTTGTTGAATACATAACTGGTGTTTGGTTTGTGTGCTTGTAGTGTGATGCAGATCTGTTCAGCTGGTGCATGGGAAAACTGAAGGACAAAAATGTGCAGCATCTTAATAAGGAGCTGTTGTGTTTTTATACATCAGTAACAAGGCTGTTTCTACTAAAGTCAGAAGAATTAAAAATTAACAAGGCTCCTTTGTGTTTGTGACGTGAATGGTGTGCATCTGTGTGTGGGCTTGTACATGCATGCCTGGTCTTAATTTAGGTTACTTGTGCCTTGGGGTTAGTGCATGGTAATTAATCTCAGTGACTCATTACCTGTTGCTTTGTTGCCTTGGTTCTTACAGTGGCCACACTGCTGAAACCCTCCTCACACACGACGTCCCCATGCAGGAAGTCATCAAGCACAAGTTCCCCACGCAAAACGAATGCTCGCACGCTCCGGCCTCCCGCCCAACTTCTACAAAAACTGTGTTTGGTGACATGAGCACGCCAGCCGGTCTTAAAGCTCTCAATGATTTTCTGGCAGACAAAAGCTACATAGAGGGCTTCGCAGCATCTCAAGCTGACATGGCAGTGTTTGACGCCATCCCTTCTGCTCCATCGTTGACCTTCTGCCACCTCCTGCGCTGGTACATGCACATCCGATCCTTCCAGAGGGAAAGCGCTAACCTCCCATCAGCCAAGAGTCAGTTTGTCCTCCCGGCTATTCCCCCCGCCTCGACAGACAGCGCCAGCGACGATGACATAGACCTATTTGGCTCGGACGACGAGGCAGAGAGCGCAGAGGCGGCTAGAATCAAGGAGCAGCGCCTCGCCGACTACGCCGCCAAGAAGTCCAAGAAGCCAGCTCTTGTCGCCAAGTCCTCCATCTTGCTTGACGTAAAGCCCTGGGATGATGAGACGGACATGGCCAAGCTGGAGGAGTGTGTCCGCAGCGTCAGCATGGACGGGCTGCTGTGGGGGCAGTCCAAGCTGGTCCCAGTGGGCTACGGCATCAAGAAGCTCCAGATAGGATGCGTAGTGGAGGATGAAAAAGTGGGCACGGATCTGCTGGAGGAAGCCATCACTGCCTTTGAGGACTACGTTCAGTCTGTGGATGTGGCTGCTTTCAACAAGATCTGAATCCAGACAGAATAAATCTCATGGTAACATCTGATGTTTTCTGGTCTTAGCTTGAGATACAGGTAATGTAGTATGAAACACAGTGTTCAATAGCTATTCCAACGTCCATGTAACAAAACAATAACCAAAGCTCAGGTCCTTCATTTATAAAGACTGTTGATCCTTTGATACAAGTACAAAAGCTTCATGCCCACAAACGTCAAATAAAGCCATTCTAACTTGTAATTTCTGCTTTAAATTTTTAATATAGTGCCTGTTTTTGTTTTTTGTTTTTTGATCAGGTAACAAGTACAGATTTCTACATACCCGCTGTATCTTTTGATGCTTTACCGTCAATTCAGAGGGAGATTGTTGCAGCCAGTAGACTCCCATATGAAAGGGAGCTGTGCAGATAACAAGCTGTCTCGTAAATGAAGTCTGACAGGTGCTCCGGCATTCCTTCAAACTATACTGTAGCAAAGGGAGCTTAACTCTTTCATTCCTGCTCAGTCAGTACTGAACATACAGTAACCAGGCCAATATGGTGTAACAGATGGCCTGTTCTAACCTGCCAAGTCATATGCCTTAGAGGACAAAGATTCAGTTTCAGTTAAACTGGTTTTGATCAGACTTTGCTGACTAGCGTGTTATGGAAATTTTTTGGCATATACATGCTCTGAAGTACACTACACTACAGGGAGAGAACATGCTACGGGCCTCGACTACACAATTCAAAATAATGATCAAACTGAGAATTAAGTCATAAAACTTTATTGCTATGTGAGCAAATGTTTTATTTGCTTTCAGCTCAGTTACAGGTCAGTCACAAGCACACTGCTGTGAATCATTCCCAGTGAGTACTCCTTGTATCTGAAATTGTTACCACGTAAAAAAAAAAAGATCATTTGATACATAATAAAATAAATATGAGGTACGTTTGGCAGTGTAAGCTCAGATTATTACACATCAGTCGTACATTAATAGGTCATAACAGCCCCAGTAGAATGAAAACTCTATTGACCAATATAGAATTAACAAGTCCAACAGCTGTGTATGTGGCAAACTTATATGGCACCTCGATTTCTCTCCTCCTCCTGGCACTCTTGTCACTTTTCGGCACTCTGTACCATGAATATAATACCTGCAGGCTCACTGTTTTCACTATCTGTCGAGTTGCCACTAATGCTACAACTCCTAACAGGAAGCGGGCAGCGCCTGCTGCCAGTCCATTAGCTGTTAGTGTGGGTAGAGGTACAGGTAACGTCCCTTGGGGCTCAAAAGTCTGCCCAAGCTGCTCATTCACCCAGTATCCCACAGAGCATCCAGCCCCTGCTCCTAGAATAGTGGTCGTATCTCCCCTTGTGGTGCTGTAATGGTCCAGCTCTGGGTATGAGTAGCTGAGGAGGAGGGGCAGTACCAACGCCGCAACAGGGGAGAGGTGGCTGGTGAGCTGAAAATGGTCGATGGCTTCCCAGTAAGGATAGGTGAGAAATATGAGGACGGCTGAGATTAAAGCGCCACAGATCACATCCTGAAAGGACAATAGAGACACTATTTCACCAAGAACAATTCAGAATTTGTGCATTTATTTTCTAGCCAAGAGTTAGATGAGATGATTGATACTACTCTTATGTCTATTCCTGGCCGAATCAGAAGAGACGCAAAGCATTATGGGGCAGTTGAGTATGTCCAGTAAGCCTACGGTGTATACTCAGAAATTTATAGTAATCTAGTATAAATCCAGGCATTTCTGACGTACACAAAATCCTCATACTACATACCAGAGGTGGGACCAAGTCATTGTTTTGCAAGTCCCAAGTAAGTCTCAAGTCTTGGCCCTCAAGTCCCGAGTCAAGTCCCAAGTCAAGACAGACAAGTCCCAAGTCAAGTCCAAAGTCAAGATTGACAAGTCTCAAGTCAAGTCCAAAGTCCTACACTTTGAGTTTCAAGTCCTTTCGAGTCCTTTTAACCACACAGCAATAATATATTATGTAAGAGGTAAGCATATTAAACAGATGTCAGAACATCCCTTATAGCCACACATGAACTGTATTGAAACTACTCTTAATTACTCATATTATTAATATCAATCTTAACATTGTGTGATAATATATTTTGTATCTTAGTGTGTTACGTTGCAGCACGTAGACCAGCAACTCACGTGTGCAAGCTAACTTGTTTTTTCGTCAATGGACTGCTGGAGAGTAAGAACAACGAGCAGTATAACTTTGTTTTCCTGTCGGAAAAATCCGTCTGACAGCAAGCTAAAACGGTACACATATTCTTAATATAGCGCACATTTAAAGTGACCTTGATTTTATTAGGTTTGCCTCTTTGTAGGTGGCTAAAATATGCGTTGCTGCTAACCGCCGTCTACTGTGTGATACCTTGACTAATGTTATGTATAAGTACCTCAACCATAGCCCTGTTAAAAAAATACTTAACAAAGGTATGAATAAGGGAGTGAACTCGCAGTAGACGCAACAAATTACCGTGTTTGCAATGATTTAGCTACACAGCAAAGAAAAATTAGCTACTTAGCCAATAAATGTAAGCTTTCATTCAGAACTTACCTTTCTTTGTGCAACTTTAGATGTCGAACGAAGTTCGAAGTTGTTGCGTCTCCATCTGTAATCTTCGAGCCACATGTTTTGCATACTGCAATTCGTTTTTTATTGACCACCTCGTAGTTTTTATACCCGAACGAAACTATCTTTGGTATCATTTTTTCCAGCTAGCGCGCTGTTTGACAGTCCGTCTTCATTGGTTGTCCTGCAATTTGATTGGATGGATGCTGTCGGATCAAAATAATGTTGATCTAATTTGATTGGATGTTGTGCCGACAGCACACACACAGACGCACACATACAAAGAAAGATACAGAGCGTTCCTTAATAACATCCTTTTTAATCTTTGGGTTTTTGAGGAAAGTAGCAAGTCTTGTCGAGTCAAAAGGCTCAAGTCCAAGTGAAGTCACAAGTCATTGATGTTAAAGTCCAAGTCGAGTTGCAAGTCTCTTTACATTTTGTCAAGTCGAGTCTAAAGTCATCAAATTCATGACTCGAGTCTGACTCGAGTCCAAGTCATGTGACTCGAGTCCACACCTCTGCTACATACTCAATTTGAAATCAAATTTAGTATGAGTAGTACGTCAGTGAGGTTGTGAATAGAGCTCTGGCCTGTAATACCCAGTAAAACCACAATGTTTTTCCCTTTTTTTTTCTTTTCACTGGCTTGTCATTTTTATGGATTGCACATTTTAATTAGAAGGCTAGTAGAGGTGCATTAGAGGTGCCAGTAGGAGGATTGTGTTACCTTTGCACAGAGCCAAGCTGTTTCCCCCTGTTTCCAATCGTTATGCTAGGTTAAGCTAAGATAACCAACTGCTGGCTGTAACGTTATATATAACAGACCATTGCTCCTATTGCTATAAATACAGTATTTATTTGTGATGTATACTTAGACAGAGCTAATTGATTAGTTGTAACTGTCACTTATGGCATCAACGTTTTCAAATGAAAAGAGGGCAACATAAAGAGCCTGCTGAATTAAGAGTCTTGGATCAAAGCCTCAGCCAGACAGTTTATCCAGACACAGATATGAATAATGAATCCTGCACTGAGCTTGAATGTTTTATACTGTGAGTGTGTGTTGGGGGGGGGGGGGGGGGGGGTTGCTCACCAAAACTGAGTGCATGCCAGTGTAGAGACGGCTCAGACACACCAAGGACGAAAGTGTCACTGCGATCAGCAGACCCACCTCGAACTGGAACTGAGTCACAAAAACACACATATCACTAACCAGCACAGTGACAGATATGTAGACACATAATGACAAATGCCTCTTACTGATAAGGGTGGTAAAAGATGAAATCTGTGAAAGTATGATGCTGTGTGTCACACGCCTGAAATTCTTCACATTCCTCAGTGCAGCCACAAAAATGGTTGTCGTCCTCTACTTTTCAAAAACCTTTTCCCTCTTAGTCTGTGATCAACTCATCCGTTTGTCGGTCCGCTTAATGATGACGTGTAACCCCTCTTTCTGCCACTTGTCCATTCTGCCCGGTTGACGTACTGCCTGTCATCAAGTCAGTCGCTCTTTTATTCCTCTACTGTCTCCATCCTCTCTCCCCTCCCTCCTTTACCTATGGCGGCAGGTTTTGTTCCCCCCTCCATTTCAATAACAGTGAGAAGAGAGGCCTTGTGTATTCATTCACCTCCTCCACCCCCCCCTCCTGTGCTCCCCTCCTCTCCTCCTCTCTGCCTTTTTTCCTGTGTCTTTTCCTGTCTTTTGCAGCTGGAAGCCTATTCACTGGTAGTTCATGAAGAGAGGTTTTTATGAATGGCCACAAAGGATGCCAGGGACAGGAGGGGGTCACTCTGTGATTGACTGTCATGACCTCCGACCTGCTCCGGGAACAGGGCAAGTTGCCCTGAGGCCTTGTGGCTATTCAGGAGCCTCTGTAACAGCATGCTACTCATTTATAGCTATGCATGCTCTTTTCTTTCAGGGGGGAATCCTTGTGGAATTTCAGGCCACAGTAAAGTGGTCAACTGTACACGGGTGTCTCAGGCTCAGTCAGATGATTTCTCTGACCTTGAGAAAGGCAATGTAAAAAAAAAAAAATATATATATATATATATTTATGATGGAGATGTAGCTGACATGATCTGAACACAAATCAGCCCGACAGCTGCAGAGGCTGTAAACTACTAACTGATGGCCTTAGCATTCACTCAATTCTTCATTAAAACCCAGTGCTTGATTAAGACAGCCTGTGATTGAACCACTGAGCATTTTATTGACTTGGCAGTAGAGTGGGAGAGATAAAGAGGGGAAGAGACAGGAGGTGGGAGGGAGGGAGGTAGAGACGTGGACTGACAGTCATTGACTCAGTCGAGTCCATCAGAGGACCAAACAGCAGCTCGACGGGAGTGGCTGATGGTGACTGATGGTGACCGCCAGCCCCACCCCTCCCTGCCCATTGTCCAACAGCTCAGTCAGGACTCACTGATGGACAGCGGGGCCCCTCCCTTCATCCCACTCAGCTGCCGGTGAGCAAGCTGCCATCCACAGGGGCCCCCAATGCCTCAAATTTAACCCCATTCAACTCCTGAGAGAACTTGACGACTTGTGAGAAGCTGCTCATTTAGGGCGACTAATTTAACACTTACTGGTGCCTTGCTAATCTTAAAGGAATCCACAGAATTCAGTGTCAGTTTAACAGCACTGCTAATGAGATACCAAGTTTCAGAATTATAGTTTGGCATCCACTTAGCCTACACTTCCTTGCTTTAATGAGGTGGAACTAGATCATTTGCAGTCAGCTATGGTGGTAATTTTTCATAGTAATGAGCAGTGTGACCAGAGACTGTTACAGTCTCACTATGACTATCACAGTTACCAATCAAGAAATGACTGCACAGTAACTGTTATCGCCTTATCACCTGTTATCACCTCTCAGATCTGATTTCAGATCAGACTGATGCTGTAGGTTGATGAAGTTGTTACACGTCATGCTTCTGTGCTGTATCCTAACACAAAGACAATGCTAATATGCTGATGTTTAGCAGGTAAAATTTACCATCTTAATTGAACATGTTTGCATGTTAACATTTGCTAATTAGCACTAAATCTAAGGCACAGCTAAGGCTGATGGGAATGTCATTTGTTTAGGAGGCATTTTGTTATAAACAAAAAGATTAGAGAAAAGGAAATTTTGACCAGATTCATGCACTAAATGAAAAGCTGAGGGATCTCCAAAGTTTTTACAGTTGATCCTGAGGGGAATACGAATGTCATTTCATGGAAATGTATCCAGTAGTTGTCATTTCACTCAAAACTACAAACATTAGCATCATGGTGGCTTTAGAAGAAAAGTCAGGGGATCTCCAAAGTCAGTAGACTTCATCCTCTGGAGACCATGACTGTCTGTCTCACGGTCTTCCTCAGCAATGAGCTGTCATCACGAGCCCTATGGATGGGACTTTGGGTCAAACGTTGTGGTTGTATATCTTGATTCAAGACTGGTCTTTGGAATTAGATGTGGATGATATCTCTGATTTTCCTCCACCATCCACTTACTCTTGGTTTGATGACTGTGGCCCATTCCCCTTAATGCTGTGACCTGTTTTAGACTTGAGTCAGCTCCATTTGCTAATGAAGACTGTGAGATAAGGTTGAAAGCTCAGAAAAGCTGGTTTGAGCTTTGTTACACATATGTAAGTAAGTACAGCCAAGAGTAATGCTGAGCTGGTTTACTGTGTTTAATCACACACATCAGCTATGCTCACCTGTATCCTCAACGGGGCGCTTAGTAAAAGGGTGAAGGAGATGGCGATGGCGGCCATGGCGTGGGTCGAGGGCAGCCCGTATTCTGCGTCGACACGCGTCTCCAGCTTAACCACAGGGGGTGAGCGAGGGCGAGGCAGTTTCAGCACATCTTTCATTACCTGACCGACATACATAACCACCTAGAAGAGAGGAGAGAGAGCACAGGTCTCTTAGAAGTCCCATCAAATATCTGTTATATTCAGTTGCCATTTTTATTCTGTTATTTTTAGTATTAAAGTTTTATCAGTGCTATTTTAGGTAAGCTTACTCTGAACTGCTACAAAACTCTACCTTTTTGTGCATGAATTCTGTTGCAAGAAAAATGCCATTATGGTATCTTTCTGGTGCAGGTGAACTTATTTAACTTATTTACCAGTCTGATTATGATTAAATACCAAAAAAGTGTGCTGGCAACAGAAGCAGAAATTAGAGAAGGGGTAAGAAGATAATAAAATATGAGAAGATTAAGTTTAGATTGAGAAGGCTTTGCTCTAAAACTAAGTCTCTCATAAATAAGTGATCATTCTTCCAACTCAAAAAAAAAAAAGTAAGAGAGGAAGACAAAACTGTACAAGGGATGGAGACCCACTCTGGAATAAAGTGCAGATGCTGCAGTCGCACAGTAACAAAATCTACTGTAAGAAACTGAGAATTGAAGAAGGCAGGGTTTGCTGACACAGTGTCTTCAGCTGGTGGAGTGAGACAAAGGGATCTTGACACAATGACACAGTCAGTGCAAGGTGTGTGTGTGTGTGATATAGGTAGGGGTGTGTGTATGTGTATGTGTATGTGTGTGTGTGTGAGTGCATGTCCTGCCAAATGTGCTGCCTATTCTCCTTCATGAGATCCCCAGCGGCCCTTGCGGGGGGGGGGGTAGGGGGGCCTGCTCCAGCTCCAGGTTTATTTAAAGCTCTGCCTTGTATATTTAATGAATGGCTGTCTTAGCAAGGAGCAGGGAGGCAGTGCGCAGAGAGACACACAGAGAGGGAGCAGGACACTAATGTGTGTGTTTAAGGGAGAGAATAGAGAGGTTGTTATTACCATTTCTACTGACACTGTAATCAGAAAATGCTTGTTACCATGGCAAATGAGACATAAAAGTACATCTACTGACCTGTTGTTAGAGCAGCAACTTGTAGAGGCACAGAGGGAAAAAAGATATAGAGACAGATGGAAATTAAAATACACAAAAATGCCAAAAATATGTGGACACAGAATATTGCACGATGGGGAATTAATAGGCTGCTATAACTTCTAAAAGATTTCTGTAAAGTCTGAAAGCAGCAGCTGGACAATAATATGGAACATGTTTGCACTGATTTGCTTCCATTCAGCTACAAGAGCATTAGTGTGGTCCAACCATAGGATCCAACACTGACTCTGGGTGATAAGGCCTGGCTCACTACTGGCGTTCATCCTAGAGGTGTTCGATTGAGTTTAGGTCAGGGCTTTGCAAAGTTATTCCACACCAAATTGGGAAAACCATTTCTTTGTTAACCTTAAAAATAGTTAGACATTTTATCAGATACAGTTCACTGGTTGCTTGCTAAAAGTTAGATGAGGAAATCAATACCAGTCTCATGTGCTACATGTGGAGAGGGAGTAAGGACGGGGGAAAATGGGAGCAGGGGGAAAAGCTAGATTGGCTCCTTTTAAAGTTCAAATTTACACCTAACAGCACCTCTGCAAACACACTATATCTTGTTTGATATAGTGAAAGACTGAAGCCTAGAGCCATGTTAGACACTGTGTGAGGCTGTAGTTTGACAGCAGTTCTTTGAGCCTCAGCTACTCTTCAGTGTTTAGTGCTAATTAGCAGACATTAGCATGCTTACATGCTAAACTATAATGGTAAATATGATGAACATTATACCTGCAAAAAAAAAAGCATATTAATAGTGCCATTGTGAGAATGTTAGCACTCTCATGTTAGCATTTAGTGCAATGGCTGTCCACATACTTTTGGCTACTGTAGGTTGAGAGGCAGAAAATAACCTAAATGAGGAGAAATAAGGGAGAGAATGAGATGAAACTTTCCAACAATGTCTTGTTCTTTCCACCACTCCCTGTTCTCCAGTCATGTAAATTTTATTTTTCCAGTATTTGCATCACTGTCCACACACATGTCCAGACAGAATAACTTCTACCATGAAGTGGACAGTAAACAGAGGGCTGACAATGGTAAACCCATTTAGCACTTCTGATCCCATTCATTCACCATGACAGTGTATTCATACAACAATCCATACAGTGTACACATCATCCACTGTGTACCCCCACTCTGCCTTCACACAATGAATCTGTCTACCAGCTCTGAATGATATTATACCCCCCTGCATGGCACCATCAACACAAACA
This sequence comes from Toxotes jaculatrix, assembly GCF_017976425.1. NCBI lineage: Eukaryota > Metazoa > Chordata > Actinopteri > Toxotidae > Toxotes > Toxotes jaculatrix. The sequence goes on along the minus strand of NC_054402.1, from coordinate 22,687,556 downwards.
TCATATTCAACGGCCTCCAGTACGGTCATCATGCCAGTATTTCATTTGTGACTTTGTACGAATCATCAAAGGACTGACCTAGGGACAGTCTGGTCACATTAAGGGAAGAGTTAAAGACAGGTCAAGACACACACGCACACACAGAATGAGAGTTTTCTCATGAAAGAGTGTATTGATTGAGGCTAGAGCAGCTTTGGACCTTGATCTGTCAACATGTGGAGCAGAATGAGAGAAGTGAGTGAGACTGTGTGTGTTTGGATGTGTATGGAAGAGGGGCTATTGCACAGGTCATTGTTTGACTGGAGAAAACACACGTTGTTTGTTTTGTTCCACAGTGACATGATTAATATCTGACTGGGTTACTAGTTCATATTTCTGTGATGCAGCTCAGTGACCACCAACATGCTGCAAAATAAGGTTATTCTAACAGAACAACACTGGTGTGTCTACTCTGCAACACTGGTGATAGTAAATTACACTTGGAAGTTAAATTCCCAGTGGTACAAAAATTACCTGTGCACACAAAACTAGTACATCTGAGAGTAACACATTTCAGTGAAATAAAGCTCTTAACAGAAAAGCCATTAGAAGTTTTAACTTTAGAACTATACCAGAGTTTTGATCAATGGGCATTTTGGGAGTCATGCTGCTACCCACTCTCTTAAACAGAGAAGTATTTTCTTCAGATATGTAAGAGTTCCACCAAAATATGACTGTAGAGGCAATATGCCAAATCCCCACAGCATGGTTACTGCAATTTACAGAGATAGCCTTAATAAGGCAGCAGAATCTTCTGGGTCCAGTTTTAAGGGTGAGCTCAGTCATTATTGACCTGCTCACTGACTTACAATTCTCTGGTGTTCTTTTAGAAACTTGGACGTTTTCCAGAAAGTTGCAGCTTTGAACAGTTTGTTTTGCAGAGTACGCCTTCTCTTTTGCATTAATACAACTACTCACCCACTGTCATTTATAGCTCATGCTTTGTTAATAATTACCTCTGCCAAGGAGGTCATGTTTTCACCAGGGTCTGTTTGTTGGTGTGTTAATCTGTCAGCAGGATTGTGTAAAAAGTAGTGAACTGATTTGCATGGGCCAGGGATGGAGCATGTTCCAGGGAGGAACCCATTACATTTTGGGCAGATACAGGGGCAGATCCAGGACTTTTTTCTTTGTCACTTTCCTTAACATTGCAAGAGGGGACTTTTTTTTGCCTAGGAGGAAGTATGCACTCTACTGAGTGCCATTCTAGTTTTTTTTATTCTGGTTGCAACTAAAGCTGTGTCCCAATTCCATTCTTACTAGAGTTTGACTACCAGGTTAGTGCTCTATGTTGGTTTCTTGTTTATCACCTGCAAAAACAGTAGTTTATAAAGCTTAGAATATAGATGTTGTATGCAGTTGGATGTCATATGGAATTGGGACACAGCTTAAGAGTCTAAAGAACCAATGGCTCTGTAAGACTGTACTTTGGCACAACAGCGCTTTGCACTAAAGGCCAACACCAGCATACTAACAGGCTCACAGTGACAATATTAACATGCTGATGTTTAGCATGTACAATGATTACCATGTTTACCATCTCAATTTGATTAGAAATTAAAGTCATAACAATACATCCTGAGGGGAACATGAATGTGTGTACCAAACTTCACAGTAAATCATCCAATAGATGCTGAGACATTTCACTCGAAAACTAGAAATATCAGTCTGCTGCTGGTGCCACAGGTAAAGTCAGGGGATCACCAAAGTCATTGGATTCATCCTTTGGAGACCATTAATGTCTCCAGTGTCTGTAGAAAATTTCCTGGAAATCCATCCACTAGTTGTTGAGCAACTTCAGTCAGAACTAATATGGGGAACCAACTGTTATAAGTTATAGTTCTATTTGTCATGTTTATATAAAGTTACTTTTCTAATATTGCTTCTCTGGTGTTTTGTACAGTTTCTGTTTTGCTGAGTGGGCATTCATTCTTCTTCTTGTAGCAGGAAAATGTAGTTATTATGCCAGTAAAAACTGCACTGACCACAGTTTCTTTGCAATGATGACAGGACAGGGTTACAGCCTTTTTATTCCTACACACACATTTTCTAATGTCCAGCCTTCATTGCTGATGGCTGATCCTGGAATGACAGAGGCCGTGTAGCTCAAAAAGATTTGTCATCTAAGCATAAGGCAGCTTGTCATAATTGAATATGACCCTCCTCTGTCATCATTACTGCATACAAATCAGGATAACACACAAATGTTCCCAAATATGGTGCAAATGCTACATGCTTCTGTCTAAATATACTCTGTATCTGAGTGTATGCCCTTCGTATCATTATGTAAAAGTACAACCTGATTTTTTTTTCATATTCCAAACGCCACAGTAGGTGTGTGATTTGCATAATACAACACTATAGTAATACCACACAACACTGCTATGTAATTCATGAGCATATGGTTAATGACAGTCGCTGTTTTCTAAGTCAACCAAAGTCACCCTGCAAGTAAAGACAACAGAGAGTAGTGAAGGACACAAGGATAGGTGTGTATAGAATATGTGTGTATGTGAGTGTCATTCATAGGCCTGCAATGTGTTTGCTCATGTATATGAGTCTTACTTTGCATGGATGCACTTCAGTCGTTGGTGTGAGGAGTTGCCAGTTTTTTGTGTGTGTGAGAGTGGCAAGAGTAGAGGAGAGAGAGTGCACAGCCGTCCACGAACCTTAGATAACTCCACCAGCACAATGGCAGGGTGCTGTTAGAAGTTCGAAGTGCAGGGTGATGTGCCCCGAGGGCTGACAGACCAAATGGTCGGTCCAGGGAGAGAAAGCTCAGAGCGCTGATGAGGCCAATAAAACACTCTGCTGGTAGACTAGGGGGAGGAGAACACAGAGTAAAGCTGGTAATGTCTAACTAGAGGGAGGGCAATGAGTGTGTTTAGCAGGCGAGGTGGGGAGAGCGAACATGTGTGTGTGTTGGCGTTTATGTGTGTTTGAAAGGAGTTCACACAGGGGCCTGGTGCAGCCAGGATGCCCGAAGAATGGGATCTCTTCCCCTAGGGGGCCAAACAAGGGGTTCAGACACAGGGCACCCACCAAGTACTCGGGGGCAGGGACACAAAGGCCACAAAAACACACTGCCCATCACACACTCGGCAGGAGTGAGGGTGTATGGCTGTCTCTGTCTGTCTGTGTCTCTACAAGTGTCAAATACATTCCTTCTGGGATCACATTTGACATGTTTTTAGGGTCTCTTGTCATAATGTGCTGGATTCTGTCAGAATAAACATCTAAAGGGGTGATCCGAGCAGTCTTTTTCCACTGATGTGTCCTCATGTGTGGCCTCAAACCATGCCAGGTCAGGCTGGCCCCAGTGTCCCCCTGCCCCGCCCCGCCCCAAAGCCTGGGGATATATGGGCATGGTGGTGTCAGAGACAGGCCACTAGAAGGGGGAGAAGGATGAAAGGGAGGTTGAAAGGTGAAGAGAGGAAAATGGAACAGCAGAGTGAAGAGAGGTGGCATTGTGAGGGAGATGGACATCAGACTGAAGACTTGTGTTTTTTTTGTGTGCTAAGGTGGTCTGACATGTACACACACACATTTTTTTTTCTATCTTACCATCCACATGTTGACGAGACGTCGGCACAGGAACGGGTCCAGGTTCCAATGTAAGCAGGGCAGACAGGTGATGTAGAAGATTTCATGACCTAGGCCTGATGAGAACAGGAAGAGGAAGTGCAGCAGCCAGTTCCTCACCTCGTACTGAGGCCTGCTGCAGTCCTGCAGAGAATAAACACCAATCAGTAAACAAAATAAGATGGCTCCTGTAACGAACTCAGAAGTAGATCAGATCCAGGTCAGCCTTGCAGTCACACCCTTCACTGGCTTCACCTTTTTTTTTTTTTTTTTTTTGGGTGCAGCATCTGTACATTACATTTCATCATCTATAAAAGCCAGCAAGTCAAAATCTATAGGATTTCTTCACTCAACTGATTAAGAAAGCACACACGGGCTAGTGCTACGATGCTCATGGTCTTGTGTAGTATAAAGATCTTTTCAGCTTTTCAGGGAGAACTGTTTCAGGAATACTCAAGCAATTTAATACTTCAATAAGGTTCGTAGGCTCACAAGAGACAGGAATAGATTTAATCTCAAATTTAATGTTGAGATCAAACACTGCTGCTTTAATTTCAAAATGAAAACAGCTACTTCTAAATTAAAGCAGCAGAGGCTGAGATATCTTGACTTTTAGTCTCTAATATGGGTCAAGCTCCACAACAAACAAACAAAAAAACTCAATACATTTCCCACAATGCAACTGGTTAGCATCTTTGATTAAGCCTCTATGCCTCCTAAATGTTAACCTCAAAAATGATGCCAGTTTCTACTCAAACTTAGAAAACTTAGACTTGTCGTGTTCCTAACATACAGGAACACGTTGCAGTTACTGGAGCTCCTTAGAAATTTTTGCAAAATTACTTTTTCAATTGTCCATGCTCAACACGGGCCTGTGGTTCTTCCACTGACATTATCGCAGAATCCTAAAATCTTTAAACCAGAAAGTAGCTTGACAGCATTTTTACTCTAACGGCCTAAATAAATTGTTTGCCTCTGAAGAGGGAGACAGAAGAATGTAAACATCCCACACAGCTTGTCTCTGTGCTGAAGAGGATCTGGTGACTGACACAGACACCCAGACAAACGAGAAAAGCCAGTCATGGTTTGGTTTGCATAATCTCTTAATAAAACCCAAATAACTGATAAATGTTTGTGTTAGTAAGTCATGTATCCAGTAATCCTGTTGTGTGTGTGTGTGTGTGCGTGTGTGTGTGTGCGTGTGTGTGTGTGCGTGTGTGTGTGTAGGAACTCTTACTTCCTATTTTTAAAGAATCTGATAGCAGTGTTCTAAAACAAGACAAACTATTGCTCCAGTACCAAAACACTGTCCGTTTATTGTTTAAACATTAACCTCAGATGTTGTGGGAATCAAATGCAAATAGGCTTCATCACTCCAGTGGACAGTTTGGTTTCTAGTTTTAACCTAAACTGCGTTTTGAGGTTCAAGACACTCACACAGGCTGCTGAGAGAACCGATTAATCGCGGTAAACGACTTACACTTACACTAAGGGCACATCCATTCTCTTTGTATTTATAGTTTGAATTGCTGTCCTCGTGGTCCCAGCTTCCCTTCAGCTGTCCACGTGGTTTACCGGTGTAGACCGAGGTTCCTGTCGGGGCGCGCGTCCTCCCTCGGCTGTGATGCGCGGCTTCGACGAGGAAGAGTCCGCATCGCCTCTGGAACCGGGCCACGAGCTCCGAGTCATGGAGGTAAGCCAAAGGCTCCAGCATGTCAGATGCAATTGACAGAAGCGCAGGAGAGAGCTGGCGTGTTTTTTCTGAGCAGGAGAGGTAATGGAAGGTGATATATGCCCAGACAGGGCGCATCCCAGGGGCAGGGTGCAGATCTGCCTACAGGTGCGGCCGCTGCGCTCCACAGGTGCACGCACGGGGCGGGTCTACAAGAGGGGGAAGAACCGGTCTTGAGTAGTAACATTTTGTCCGACCTTTATTCTGGGTTGGTTCAGGTGTTATCACAAACTATAAATAGCAAGCGGAAGTAAGATTTATTGCATATCCATGCCAGCAGGTCATTTGTGGAGCTTGGATCTTTACATTGCTGAGAACCGTCAACAGTGTAGGCAGGTCAGTGGTCCAGCACCAGGCTGAGATGGGAGTCCGATAGGTTGTTCAACATGAGGAATGACATAATAATAATAATAATAATAATAATAATAATAATAATAATAATAACTGGCAGTTTAGACTTCATTCTCTCTGTGTCATATTTTTAACATTTAAATCTCTTAATAGCGCTGATCCTGGGATATCCCATCCAAGATCCAGCTGATGTGTTAAAACACATGGGTGTAATGACTCTGTATCCCTATTTGAAAGATGAACAACTTAAAACAGCCTGTAGCCTTTTCTTCTTTCCCTTTTCTCTTGATAGCTTGTCATTTTGGCTGCAGGTAGAAAGAAGGGTCAGCTGCACAGTTAAAATACGAACATCCATCATTATCATCATTAGAGGGAATCTTTTAAATTTGAATATAATGGGCTTTTAGCTCTTAGACGTATGTTCTGGAGTTGAATAGCTGTTATCTCTGACGTCCCAGTAACACTCATCATTATCGCTCATTAACTGTGGTTTTAAAAAATCTTAAAACAGCAAGGTTTTCCTATATAAATGCACAGGTAGGTCCACTTCAGCACTGATTCATGCATGAACAATCTGATCTAGGGCTTTATGTTTGCCTGAGGGGACTGTGACATGATAATGTATAGTAATGTGTGTTAATATAAGACTAATCCAGGTTTAATGCACGCATCGTGTGCTATATCAGCAAAGGGCCCTTATCGCAGCAGATGAAATAACTCATCAGGAAACAGGGCCTGTATCACAGTGTGTAAACAATGTCCTGAGCCAATAATAACTTCTGACCACTCATTGGATGATGTAGGTGAACCTGTGGCAACCACCTCATCCAGACACCAGCTTTAATCATCTTAATGCTGCTCCTGAGAGCACAGAGCCCAGCAGTAATTACCTGCAGTTACATGGGACTTAAAATAAAAAAGATTAATCAGAAGTAAAGTGATATAAGTGAAACTGACTTAAATTGTTAACTTTATGTGAATAGAAGGTCAATTTGTAGTGATCATCTTTGAATCCTATGACCTAAAATTATGAGTTAGATGAATATGCTATACTTTACCAACAGATTAAATTGTACATGGTAGTTTATTTGCACATTGTGGTGTGATAGCAGCCATATAATTCCATTAACCATGGATGCTTTACATGTATTTCTCTTTGAAAATTGAATCGAAGGCAACTGGACATATGTTTGTCTGGGAAGACGTTTCGCCTCTTATCCAAGGGGCTTCATCAGTTGCCTTCGATTCAATTTTCAAAGAGAGAACTATGACCTGGATGAATGAGAACATTCACAGACATTTTACATGTATTTACACCTTTGCAAGAGTACCACTCCACACAAGGTTCAGTATATTCTTAATACTTACTGAACTGACTGTCATTTAGTGAGTTTTACAAAAATTGAATAAGATTTTAAACAGTCTAAAAGCAGCAATGAAACAATTAGTCTGTTTTTAAGGCGGAGTACCTCAGTGATCTTTGCAGTGTGCTGAAAGCAAAAAGTATTCTCGAAAATATTTTATATATGCATTCTTAGTATCTTAGTAGGTTTTTGTAGAGCACTGTGCTGAAATGACTCTACATAAGGCCTCCAGACTCCTCTAGGCAATGAGCTGGCTGTAAATGCAGAACCCGAGCCTACGTCCTTCATACAACTACGATTCTTCCCTCTTTTTTTGTTTTATTTATTCACTGATATGATGATCAGCTGCCATTGCTCCTTTCTCTTCCTGAAAATGTAAGACAGTGTTTTGCTGGCAGGCCGAACTGTCAGTGAGTTTAGATGCTCTTTGTTACAGGAAACAGTGAATTGACGCCCCCAGTTGACCAAATTAGCGCATCCTATTGTCTGCCATGATCTACGTAATTGCGATGGAGCATAGCTGTCATAGCTGCTTCCTGCAGCCAGAGCACCGAGAACAACAACAACAACTCTCTCTCTCTCTTTCTTTATAACGGGACTTTAAGGAGACACATCGCCTCTCTCTCTCTCTCTTTCTCTCTCTCCCTCTCTCTCTCTCTGTTTTGTGGGATGCTCTGGATGGATGAGCTCTCGCGTCGGAGTCACCACCATTACATCATCTATTCCCACAGAGCCTCACTGGAAATGAGAGCTTTTTTAATATTTAAACGGGATCCCGGTCATTTGGGCTGAGCAGCAGACGAGCCGCTCTTCATAAAGGACGCGACTCGAGATTATGAAAACACATCAACAAATATCTGCGGGAACGATGGCGTTTCAATGAAGTGGGGGGAGAGGAGGGGGCAGAGGAGGAGAGACGTGCACCGTCATCAGCATCTGTCCGCCAGCTCCCTTTGTGTTCACCGGAGAATGTGAATGGCGAAAGATGACATGGCAGAGGTAGATTTGGCATCAAACGGAGCGGAACCCCCCGGCGAGGCCTCCTCGGCGTTTCCCTACGAGGAGTACGAATGCAAAATCTGCTACAATTATTTCGACCTTGACCGCCGGGCTCCTAAGATCCTAGAGTGCCTGCACACGTTTTGTGAGGAGTGCCTGAACACGCTTCACCTCCGGGAGGAGCGGCCATGGCGCATCAGCTGCCCCGTCTGTCGCCACCGGACTCCGGTGCCGGATTATCGGATACAAAACCTGCCCAACAACACCAAGGTGACGGAGGATTTCCCGCTCTACATCGACTCGGACCCCCTGCCACAGGACGCTTTGCCGCCGTATCCTCCCCCGCTGCACCCAGCCCTTGTCGCCCTCCGCCGAGAGGAGGCGTCGGGGACGTCCAGCACCAGCCAGGCAACCCCGTCCACCACCGTGTCCACGGCCACGACCCTCTCCCAGGACTCGGTGCGCTACGACAGCTGTCAGAGCTGCAAGAGAGTAGCTCTGACCACCGGCTGTGTCTGCGTGATCTTCTCCTTTCTGTCCATGCTGGTGTTGCTCTTCATGGGCCTGATCTTTGTGCACAGTCACAGCATTCCTCCCTCGCCGGCGGGACCAATTTGCTTGTCTGTAGCCAGCATCCTGGCTATGTTCTCGGTGGTCGTCACATGGCTCATCTGCTGGCTCAAATACAGACCGGACCATGAGACAGGCCGCTCATCCGCCACCAGTAACTCCCGGAGAAACGCCTGATAGGCTGCGGGGCTCAGACTTATTGATGGAGATGTTGTGCTGTGGGTGTGTGATTATGTACATAGTACTGACAACTGATACTCCTGCTCCCTTTACTTTTCTAGGAATAAATCTCGTCCAAAATGGCCTTTTATCAGTATAGCAAACACCCAAAGGCCTTCATGTTGTTTGGAGCAATAGGCCGACATGATCCTTGATAATCTTTTCCTTAAGTTATGCACTTGAATTTGCAGTAGGCCCAGTTGACTTGGCCATGTTGATGAATGAACTTAAGACTCAGACCCCCCTGGCGTTGGTCTGAAATGTAGGTGGTATGATGACTGAATGTGCAGTGCTCATTTCCAGGGTTTGACACCCTCCCCACCTTATCCTGCTAAATGATATGCATATCCCACTATGCCACTCACTGTATGATAACTGTCCATGATGATTCACTCTTATATCTCAACAAAGCACTATCGTATTGTACAGATACTTGGCAATGTTCACTTCTGAGTTTTCAGGCGATGGATTTTGGTTTTTAAGGAGGCTTGTGTGTTTATGCGAAAAAGCTCTGAAACGTCATTCTGTTACGAAGGATCCATAATCCAAACTGTAAATAGTCCACAGAGAAGCGGATAGGTGTGTTCAGCCTTTCTTGAAGACCTTCCTAATCCTCGTGCTTTAACTTATCTTTTAGGATGGCACTGTTTCCGTTGTGACAATGAAAACTGCACCTCTTCCAGGCAAAGGGATTCAAAAAGGATAGCTTGTGATTTTGAACTTGTGTTTGGCTACTTTTGTGCATGTTAGGCTACTGAAAGGTCAAGGCTTTCTGTTTTTACCTTTTCTTTGAAACGGAAGAGACAATGTGTCTCCTGACTCCTGTGCCTCACCTCCTTGCTGAATGAAGCAAAACTTCACTGTAATCATGATCAAAATCATGCACGGGCCTTCCACCACTGACAGCACCCAGCTGGGGTGTCGGCAGGGATTTCCTCCTCCTGTCACATTATTTACACATCGGTAGTGGAAAACAGGGTTTCCAGTGTGAAGCTCCTTTTTATACGTGTAGGGTTTTTGCACCTGGCTTTGAAGAAAGGTCAAAGAGACGCGTGTTTGTAAGTGTTTAAACAGGTATAATCTAAGCTTATGTCCACTTTCAGCTACTTCCAAGTTCAAGCTCTGCTTCCTTCAGAGCCACATTTAATGATAAGTCTTTACAGGTCAGACATGTTAAACAACTCAATTCTGGTTCCTCAGAGATAATCAGGACTCATAATTACCTCTGGAAACTTAAAGAGCCCCATGAGCTGTTGCAGAGATTAGAAAGCAGTACCTTATATAAGTCAAGTCCTTCATTAACACAATGCAAACACTGAACTTTTTTAATCGAAAACTTAATATAATTTGCTTTATGTGGGCTTTTTTTTTTCTTAGATAGGTGGGTCAAAACAAAAACACTGAATTAACTTTTTTGTGAAATTAGCCTCAGACAAAGCAATGCAATCAAAAAAAGCTAAAACTCAAGGGCCTATAGTGGGTAGACTTCTTATCATGAATATTACTGTGAACTGTTGGTAAATTCTGTGTATGTAATTCTTGCTACAATCTATACAATTCTTTATTTATAATTCTCGCAAATGGCAAAAAGCGATACCTTACTTGTGGTGCAATGTAGGATCCTCATATTGACAAATTGCGTTGTGGTCCGTGGAGCATGTGAATTGCACTCCTAAGTTATTTTCCAGCTCCCAGACCTTCCTGACAGCATTTAGTGTAGAATTCGGAGATGATTCGGACACCAAAGCGCTTTAAGACAAGCACTTGCCCTTGCACACACACGGTATCCCTACCTCACTGCACGGGCAATAAGCAAAAACAAAAAAACAAAACAAAACAAACAGTTCAACATGATTCGTAAACCCACCCCCATCCCCACCCTTATTTGATTCCCATGCTTGCTTCAATCATCCTGCTCAACCTTTTCTCAACTACTAGATGATGCACTTTCCCCCCCTTATTTGACACAAGTAACGGGGTATACCTTTGACTAATGTACGCATATTGTATTTATTTAAGAGGACCTAGAAAATGTTGGTTTTTATGAGAATCTGTGGTTGTTGTTAAAGTACCAAATGTATTTGCACAGAGAACTGTTCTTTATGTGCTGTTTTACATACATAAACACATTTCAGTAATAAAGAAAACATGAATACCCACTGATTTCATTATTTCTCTTGGTACAGTCAAGCATTAGCATCACAGCTGGTAGAAACGCCTGTTTCCAAGGCTGTGTTTTATCATGCTTAGTCTTACATAATGACTGGTAATAAACTGAATGTGTTCCAACTTGACACATTTAGCATCCTGCTGTGCATCAAATATGCCCCCTACTGGAAGACAAAGGATACTACATGCTATAAAAAAGGGGAGAAATCCCAACCCCTCAGTGTCAGCTTGGTTGCATTTCTCATGTAGGTCTGCTTATGTAAACTGGTGGCTAAAACCTGATTAAAAGTAAATACATTTTTCAATATGGGCTGGATGCCGATGTGCTGTTAATATTACAGACTGAGATTTGTCATGTGAGTTTATATGGTTCTACAAAGATCCCTTTTAGTTTATATAAATTAAAGCATTCAGCAACAAGATTTTTCCCTCATAAACAAACAGAATAGATTAAAAAAAACAAAAAAAACAGTGTTGACCATTCACCACCAAATCACTGGTTAGTATTTAAGACTTACATTTGCATCATGTATTAAAGTTCCATGCCCCATAAATTAATGCTGTCACACACAGTATTTCCTCAAATAATATACCTCCCACCTCTCTTTCATATTCTCAGCAGCATGTAAATAAGTCTCTGTTCACTGATAGGTCACTACAACACTAAAGCCTATTGTATCGAAGCCTAGCTGTTTTTTTCAATTAGCTACAGTTACACTGATTACTGGAAAATAGTTTGAGGCAAATGTGTGTTTACAAATTAGCCATGACAACAAACAAAATAAGAGGAGGCTGTCTGTTTTTGTAAGGATGCTAAGCCAGTGAATTTTGATGCCTCTCATTAGACATTTATGTCCGTGTGTAATAAACTGTTTCTGACTTTTTACCTGGAGATTTTACCTCTTGCTGCTGACATTGTCAGTCAGCAGCAAGAGTCTGACTCTGCAGCACTGAACAGAAAAAAAAAGACACACGGTCAAAGTATGTAGTCCAACTTAGTCCTCTTATTTAGTACAGTAAGTTGTGTTTTTCTTTCTCTTGTATTCACATTCTCGACATACCACAGTGACAAAGCTGCTTATTCTATTCTGAGTAAACTGGTAAAATGATTAGATTATGAGACACTGAGCAAATTTAAAGGTTTAAACTGCGTCGTATATATACAGAAGCTCACTGTAAGTCATAACATGAATTTTCTGTCTTTTTTATGACATTAGTCCTTTATGCAGTGGAGGAAGAAATATTGAGACACTTTATTTAAGTAAGAATTACAATAATACTATATAAAAGTTCTCCAACTTTAGTACATTACAAATATTTAAATAAGTAAATAGAAAATAAATGAAAAGTAACTAGCTACTATAGCCTAGCTATGAACTTCTCAAATTCAATAAAGTAGAATATATTTCCCACTGAAATGTCGTAGGAATGTATGGCATAAACCACATCCACCCTTGTTTGAACCCCCATGTATGATTTTTTTTTTTTTTTTTGAATTAATTATTACCCTAATAGGACGCATTGGAAAGTAATTGATTTGACAAGTACGTGTTTGTGAATGACCTCCACGCAGAGCATGTGATGCAACTAATTTACTTCTCATCAAGCGAGATTTCTGACTTTGAATTTCATCCCCCGGTAATGGATTGGACACGGAGATTCAGTGTCGCTTTTAAAGAAAGGGCCGCGGTATGCATCATGCCTCTCTCTGTTTTCCATTTGCCCTCTGTGTGTTTTTGGTTGTAATATCCAGTTTCAGTAAGATCACTGACACTCCCAAATCGTCACGATCGTCTGCGTAGAGACTGATGTTTTTTTTTCTTTTCGGAATAAGTCAGTACAAATGTGAGAAAGGCAAATAAATAGTCGCTATAACTCACAGCTTTTAAAGTCTAACTTAAGAATGTAACTCGTTGGTTTTCCTCACATTTACTCAAACTGCTGGAAACACAGGGTCAGCGTATTAACGGTGGTTTATTCTTCTATTTGCCCATAAAGCCTGTACTCATTTGATGACAATTTTGTGTGACTTAGGGCTCAAATAATTATCTACTATATTAGTCTTATTAAGACATTCCTCAAAGCTTATCTGGACTATTACAAATGTAAAACCAGTCAAAAACAAACTCACATTTCCCTCCTCTTTGAAGTCGTGTTATGGCAACTTGCAGGATTCATTCGTCTCTGGCCATGATGATAATCTTCTGCCAGTGGATAATGACATCCTCCTTAGCAGGTGAAAGACCCCCCGTTTACCCTGCTTATTTTAAACCCAGCGTCCACCCATTGTCCGCGTGCGTTTTTGACAGCAAAGACAACATTTGAAGTGCGTTTTTAAAAAAAAAAGCCACTAGAAGAGGCGAATGTTAATTGAAACCTACTTAGCCTGTGGGATACCTCTTCCCTGCGTAAATTAAGGTGAATGACAGTGACTCCGGTGCTCACCCCCCCGCCCCCCTGACGGGATCATCGTTATTGCTCCGTAGCCCAGAGGTGAGCAGGACATGAAAGGGGGTGATCAGGTGGGGGAGGCAGCTTTAGTTTTGCATGAATCACACGGAGGTTTCAGGGCTTTCCCTGCAAGCGCTCAACAAACTCGGAGGCAGAAAACATATTCACAACAACACTTCCATCCACGGATTTTTTTTTCTACCTCGGCCCATTGGTCTCTCATTTGATAATAAATCTAGATATTTACCAGTTTGCTTTAGATGTTGTCTGGATGCCGTAACTTGATTGATTATAGTTACATACGGTTAAACTCCACCTGATGCACATGAGGAGGGGTTGACCCAGATGCTGTTCTGCCATGTGTCCAAAATCAAGAATCAAATTAAATTAATAAGAACAAAATGCGAATCAGGAGGTTTTGTGGCAAAGCAGCCTGCAAATTTAATTCAGCAAGCTTTTGAAAATGTTCTTCTTCTCGTGCACCGGTCCAAGGACGACTTTGATACTCCAGTAGTGAGGACGGAATTGCCTTTCTTCGGATGATGGACAGCTTTTGTCCGATTTCAAAGCCCAGGAGCGGAACCTTTGCTTCAGTGATTGATTGGGGACTAAGGGATGCTGTGACCCACGATACGCAACGCCTAAAAAGAGAGAAGGCTAGCTGAACATTAAAAGAAACAAGTCTCTGCGCCCCTATTCTCTTTATTGGACGGTCACAATATTGATCATTAGGCATTTGGAGATGAAAATGCACCCTCTTCTCTATAGTGGCACAGAGCTAGACTGCCTTTACGGCCGCCCTGGCGTCGTATCCTGCTGTGGCGCATGTCCCCCTTCAGACTGTTCTCGGCTGGCTGGTGCGCAGTCTGAAAACCACAATAAATTCCTTGAGTTGCACACACTTTAGCACCATTTGTGTCATATATGAGGCCATGGGGTGGAAACAAATTAGGGGTCGTGCGCGACAGTGTGCATCAGCTTGGAGATGATATTACGCACAGATTGGTGACAAAACCGACAATAAATGAGTATGTGATGAATATATTTATTGTTTTATCAGTTAGGAGTAAAGACACAAGTCATTCAGTTTGGTTACTGCCCCAGTCGAAGCAAGTAATGCAATGCAATGCAATGCAAAAAAACAAAAAACATTTATATTCACTATATATATTCACTATATTTATTCACTATATATATTCACTATATATATATACTCTTGTTGTTTTTCCTATTTTATTTGGTTTTCATTATTTGTGTTTGCAATATTGTGTCATCCTCATTATCATTATCATTATCATTATCATTATCATTATCATTATCATCTCTTGTGCTGGATTGCTTTACACTGTCAGGTTTCTGTTTGTCGGTCCATACCAACAGCTTATCTAGTAAACTACTAGACAGACTAAAGGCTACTTGCCATAGTCTCTGTTTCCATCCTATCCTGTACATTTTTTTAAATTAGAATAAGGCGGAAAGGTGACTAATCGACTGTAATCTACGCGAAAAATCTCACACCAGGACCACTGTGTGCTTCTGTGCTAGTAGTTTGGTGACCTAGTCTTCATTTTCCACATGAATCAAATAATCATACCTCCTCGTTCATCATTTATTGCTCCTCTTTCCCCCTCAGTAGTTCAGTCAACATATAAGCGGGTTTTGAGACTTTTTGGTGGTTTAACAGTGCACATAGTCACTCTGCCGCTGCTTCGGGTTTTGTGAATTGACGCCCCTGTCCCGTTCCGTCCGACCAGAACTGTGACAGCATCCCTGATTGGACGAAAGTTTTCAGCCTCAGCCTATCCTCGCGCTCCGCTGCTTACAGGGTGCACCGGCTCGACCAATCACAGCCGGGAGCGCTGACGGAGCGAGAGAAGAGCTCGGCTACTTTTGACGGTCTCCCCTCACTTTGAACCGGTGTCAACAAACAACAACAACAACATTTTCGTCCTATCTACACCGCCTTGGCAACCACACTTCCAAGGGCACAATTTCTGGCTTATAAAATCGAGGAGACTGAGAAGCTATCTCTTCTGAAGGTTCAAAAATCCCATTTTCTTCTCTTTGTCGTCAAATTTGACTCCTCAGAGGGTTGTGGCCGTCCCGGGACACTGGTGCTTGGCTGTAGCTCGTGTGCGGCTAACCCTCACTGAGGCTAACCGAGGCTAACCCTTCCAGGAAGCTTCTCACAGGCTACAAGGCGATTTTTTAAAACGACGTCCTCCTGCTGCAGACTCGGTGCTGGAGCAGCAGCCTCCCCGTTAGGAGGAGATATCAGCAGTCACTGGGGCGGTGGAGGTATGACTGCGTTGGCGGGGTCAATACCCAGGATGATGCGACCCACGCTGGCTCAGAACTACCCCCGCAGTGGCTTCCCACTGGAAGGTAAAGCATCACATTGCCCAAAGGACCGTTTGCTACCTGGATGTTGACAGAAGATTTTAGGGTTTCAGTGCTAGTTAGCTGAAAGTTACTGTTGCTTCTCTGTGGCCACAGACCTTTGGTTCAGTCATGTCCCAAACCTCAGCTTAGAAACGCAAACTTTCAGAGTGAGAGGACCTAATCTTTGTGAAGATCTCACTTGACTGGTAACTGAACTGATACATAGCCTAATTTACTCATTTTTTTTTTTTTTATCCTTGCTTTAGTAACTTATTTCACAGTTTTTTTTACTACAATTTTGCTATAATTTTAGCAACTTTTAGTAAACTTTCAGGACGTATGTTATAATTAGGATATTAACATTATATTTTGTATTTTCACAAATAATTTAAAAGTTTCAAAGGGATAATTTTAAAACTTTATCGCTATAAGTTAGGCATTGTTTACAGTTTTAATAATAAACATTTATTGTCAGCTGTTTTTGGAGCAGTAAAATAAAACTCCTGCTTTACTCTGTAAAATGTTTTTCTTTATTTGCGGTCAGTTCAGACTTTACTTCTCCTCCTGGTGTTGGTGTAGCCTTTAACAGCTCTGGATCTCTGTGGTGACAAGTCCCTCTCGTATTTTGATTAAATGCAGTGTCTACCCCGTTGGGTCAAGGCCGAGTGAACCAGCTCGGAGGAGTTTTCATAAATGGCAGACCGTTGCCCAACCACATCCGACATAAGATCGTGGAGATGGCCCACCATGGCATCAGGCCGTGTGTCATCTCACGGCAGCTCCGGGTCTCCCACGGCTGCGTGTCCAAAATCTTGTGCCGGTACCAGGAGACGGGCTCCATCAGACCCGGGGCCATCGGAGGCAGCAAACCCAAGGTATGGACCGAGAGAGCAGAGCAGCAGAGGCTCTGAATGAAGGCTTAAGCATCAAACCATTATGGGCAGCATTTTTCCTTGCATTTTTTACGATATAGCTTATTAATCTTTTGATTTAAATTAATGTGGTTATACAAACATAAAAATAACCTATTGATTATTAAGTTATAATAGGCTCTGTGTGAATTGTGCCCCAAGGGCCACAACGAAGTGAATAAACAGTGCACCTTTTCTGACCTTTGAAGCAGGGAACAACGCCGGACGTTGAGAAGAGAATTGAAGATTACAAGCGGGAAAACCCGGGTATGTTTAGCTGGGAGATTCGGGATAAATTACTGAAGGATGGGATATGTGACCGCAACAACGTGCCTTCAGGTAAAAAAGGCAGAAATGAATTAATTTTAACATTATTATTATTATTATTATTATTATTATTATTATTATTATTATTTCGCGTGGACATCAATCTTCGAACCACAACTTATTATATAGTCATTAAAAAAAGAAAGTAAAAAAACTTTCCCCCCTTTAACAAATCTGTCAAATGTATTTATATCAGTGTTTTAATTTTTATAGCTTTGCGAATATCGTTGCATAGAATATATGCAACACAGAATATATTTTTTATATTTATTACTTTTTATTTTTATAACTGATTTACACTTTAACACTTAAATTTTTTTTTTTTTTTACAGTGAGCTCCATCAGTCGCATCATGCGGAGTAAGTTTGGGGGAAAAGGAGATGAAGAGGAGGATGAGGATGAAATCGAGAAGAAAGAGTTGGAGGACAACGACCGGAGGGCCAAACACAGCATTGAAGGCATCCTAGGAGACAGATGTGAGTGAACTCTTCAGGTTGTTGTTGCTGCAGAAAAAAAAAAAGTTGGCTGTTAACTTCAGCTGGAGTTTTCTTTTTCATATCAGTGACTCCAAATAGACACACATTAGATCCCGCTGGATTCCTGTTTGATCAGATATCGTCTCAGCGAGTCCACATGGGAGGATTTTTATATACTGCTCAGCTGCTAAACTGTCTATTTAAGCTGTACTGTGGGAAGCATTAGTGAAAGTGAAAACTTAACAAGCTATAGATCTATTTATAATCCGCAGTTATTTCCAGTGAATTACATTATAGAGAAATATAATCCCGTTTTTCAGAAGGTCGAGTGGTCTGTAAAACATTAGTATCCAGTCTCCAACCTGTTGATTGCTCTGAGCAGAGTTTAAAGGAGAGTGGTTTTATTTAGTCGTATAACTAACCACTATATGAAGCTTTAGCATGCTGTAAAGTTGTTGGATGTGGGTGGAGAGTGTGTGTCGCCCTTTGTCAGGAATTCTTTATCGACCATATCTCTCCGGCTAATGCTTTTCCCATGAGGCCATACCGTAAATCAAACAGCAGGTGATGGCTCTGTGCGGGAAAGGGAGTGTGTGTGTGTGTGTGTGTGTGTGTGTGTGTGTGTGTGTGTGTGTGTGTGTGTGTGTGTGTGTGTGTGTGTGTGTGTGTGTGTGAGTGTTTGTGTTTGTGTGTTGATGTTACACTACGTCTGGAAATGAGGATGCATCTATTTAAATAACTATTTTATTCTTGTGAATTCGCAAATAAAGACAGGGCCACAGCATTATAAATTTATCCACCATATTCAAATGTAATGTTTTAGTAAATTATAGAACCGTTGTTCACATTACTTTTTGCTCTTTGGTTGTTTACAGTTTGATCATTATTTTATGCAACAAACTATTTTTTAGTAGTATGTCCACTCTAAAAAGTGGCCACATGTACAGGACAGGCGAACATCTGATCCTCCATGAAACAAATGAAAATAATTAAAAAATACTTAGAAAAGTTTTTTTAAATGGAATTTAGCTTGTTTTTCCAGTCGGTTTAAACAAGCTGGAGAAGACAGATCTACCCCCAAAAAGTTTTCTTAGTGGCATTGCCTCATTCTGTCAGAAAGTGTATTCATATTTAAACTATTTAAGAAAAATAAATATCCCTCATGCTAACAAAGGCGCTATTAAAGATGGATGTTTTATAGTGTGGGCCCAGGCCAAACTTTTTGTGGTGAAAACTGGATGAAGTGGCACAGGCCAGAGACTAAAACATAAACACATTTTCTTCATTTCCCTCAATGAGCAGTTTCACAGACAGGAGGCTAATTGGAGATTTGTGAGCGGTTTTGGCCTCATTGCTCCACAGCTACATTAGACCTAATTAACCCATTTTGAATGTCATGCCTTTACTTTTTATTACTGGCGTCATTAGAGTGGAAATCCGTCAGGCTTAAAGACTCCTTTAATTCTGTACTTCACAAATAATTACCTGAAAGACCTGAAGACAGCAGACCTCTGACCCGAGAAACCAAACTGTGCCGATAATGCGCATGTCATCCTGTTTCAACAGATGAAATCAATTATTATTATTATTTTTTTTTTATCATTTGAGAAAAGTTCAGTCTAGCTCACAGGCTCAGTGTGTGACAGCTACATTTTAAAGGTAATTCTAGGGAAAAACACTTTCACTCTCAGTCTAACTTTAGAGTTGGCGATGTCATAACAAAAAAAAAATTACTGAACGTTTAATATTTAAACACTTAGTAAGCCAATTAATTAATTAGCTAGAGCCGTCTGTCCACATTTGGCACCAAACTCTCAACAGACCCAAAAAATGATCTAGTCAAATATATGTTCAACAGTTCTCCATCGCTTCTCTTTCCAATTAAAAAAAAAACTTTAAGCAGTGAAATGTGAACATTTGGCGCATCGTGTCCCTGTCAGTTCTCTCCTCCTCTCAGCATCAGTGAAAACAGGGGAGAAAAGATAAAGGACTGGCCTGAAGAGACAAAATGTCCCCCAGATGAGTTGATCAAACATTTGTTCAACGGTTTCCATCTCCTCACAAAGACACGCCTCGCGCGCACAACGGGACGCTCAAGGATGAACTTGGGAGACAAAGGCGCGAGAGTCTATTTGGGGCTCACGCTTGGGCTGCGCGCGGACAAAAGGCCAGCTTGGAAACAGCTTTGGCCGCCGATAAAGAAGAAGGCAACCTGTTTATAATTCAGTCAGAGTAAAAGAAGAGGGAGAGGAGAGCTTCACCACAGAAAAGCCCGACAAAACACATTATGAGGCCGCAATGAAGGATGAATTATTCAGGGAGCGCTCCGGCACGGTTTAGAGGGCCCGTTCACCGAGAGAAAATGGCCGTTTTCACCTACAAAATGTTTCCTTTTGGGGTCGGCTAAAGAACGCGACTGCCATTCAGAGTGACAATGGAGGCCTCTGAAATCCACTCACGTATTGCACCGGGGATGCGCGCCCCCCGCACCCCCCCCCCCCAAAAAAAAAAACATGTGCACGCGCGGTTATGTACATGTACGCGCAAAAAATGTGCATTAAACGCTCACACTGGGTTTTAAAATTTTCAGAGTAAGAAAAAGAGGGAGGCAGTATGGAGGAAAGGCGCATGGTTCCCCTGAGCGCACACACACGTTTGTGAGGAAGAGAAAAAAAAAACTTGACAAGTAAATAATAAACATTTTAGGTCGCCATTTTAGGTCGCCAACGTAAGTTATAATTTATATAATAATATATAATAATAATCTAAAAAGTTATACATTTTGCGGTGCTTATTTTCTGAGGTCAGTGAATTGTGGGTAATTTTCTTGCTGTCCTGTCGCATTTGTGATTCCAGTGCTTTAAAATGGAAAAAGCAACAGTGTCCGATTCAGTAGCATTTGATGAAGTTTAATGACTGTGTTTGTCATAATATTCAGACTGTAATTGGCCAACAAAACTGTAAGTGACATTCTCCGCCTTGAGGGATGACGCTAATAATACTGTGCCATCTCCAGCCTGCAGCTCACGCTCTGTTATTGATCCTTTGATGAGTCCCGGCCTTGCCCCCTCGAACATTAATAATGTCTTCTAAATGATGTCGATATTGTGCTATGTCACATTTAATGACGGAGGGAGTGTATTAGAGAGTGTTTTTGGTGAATAGGGACCAATGTTCTCCCCGGAGAGCCCCGGTCTGGCCCGGAGCGCAGCCTCACAATGGGGGCCCCGGCCACCCGTCCTGCGCTGCGCACAACTCCGAAAACTCACCCCACCCGCTCCTCCTCCACCACTTGCTCCCCAAATCTCTTCAAGCAGATTAAATCGACTCTTTTATTTCATCCCACTTTCATCTGGAGAGCAACACCGCCCCTCTCCCTCTGTTTCCTATTCTTTCTCTCTGTTTCTCTCAGCCTGCGGCGCACAGCTCGTTTAATATCTGGGCTGCATCCTCCGCAGCGCACAACGGAAAGTCAGTCCAGTTCCATAAAGTTTCTAATTAAGTTCTTTATAAACCCTCTGCGGATTAATTAAAAATATATTTTGTTACAATTCCATTATGTCGCGCCAACGAAAATTGCAGTAACTGATCTGTGAGCTAATGTGAATAATTTACACCTTTATCTTTATACTTATGAAGCTGTCTTCTCTGGAACAGCACATACTTGTTGTAACTTTTCAAAACAAGATATCTTGAGTTGATATATCCTGTCAGCAAATTAATTAGCACCAAACTATCAAAATAACACCAGTACATTTGATACCTTATCAGATGAATAATACAATATGCAAACCAAATTTTTTAGCCCCGTTTTTATTACGTGTTGCTTACTTTTCTGATTAATAGCAGCTTTCCTTAATAGTGGCTTTAGAGCATTAATATTTGCAGTCACATGGTCAAAGGTGAGAGTTTGCTGGAATTTAAAAAGTCATGTGAAGACAGCCTGTTGCTCATTTAATCAAATACTGAATGACGCAAAGTAACAGTACATGTGTAATGTAAATTTGACATGTAAATATAAATTAAACCGTGTTTTCTTCCAAATCCCCATGCAATAACTAAATATAAATGAAAACAGAAAGAAATCCATACTCAAAAATCCCCTCCCCCTTTTCCATTTTCTATCAAATTCTTGTACAATTGGCAGTAAAGTTGCTCTCCAGGCCTGTTGCTGGGCTGTACCTAAGTCCCAGCGTCATAGTAATTAACCCTGGAGACAAAGTTAATGATTAAAACAGTCATGGTGTCCCTGCCTCCTCCCTCCTCCTGCTTCACATTTTCACAGTGTATCTTTTAGAGTCCGTACTTCGTTAGGTGAAATTAACCAGATAATACAGAGGAGCCTTGTTGAGGGCCGATACATTTCCATTTAGGCCAGCCCTGCGCGCACGCACACACACACACACACACACACACACACACACACACACACACACACACACACACACACACACACATTCCACTCTGCAATGCAAACAGTCAAAGGGATAACTTTATTTGGTGAAAGGGGATCCTGGAAAGGGCTAATTGAATAAGCCCGGGATCTTTGAAAAACCCCTACCATGGTGAGCGCAGTCATCATGTCATAATTAGGTTTATTGAGGTGCATTCCTTCAATCTGCCTCCATTCTCCCGGGCTCATTGTATCCAGGGCCCAGGCCAATGGCCGGGGGACAAAAGGGAACCGTGAGCAGACAATACATGAAAGAGCCATAAAGATTTAGTTGGCTTTGTCACAGAAACGGAGCAGGACTTTGTTTGTGTAAATAATGCGAGTGAATAAAGAACTTGGGTTTCTCTGCCACTTGGGGTGAAGGATGGCGTGCTGCAAATGTAATATGTGGGCACACACTGGATCAGTGCCAGGGTGGAGGAGAGGAGAGGAGAGGAGAGGAGGAAAGAGAGCACTGAGGGGAAAGAGTGATAGGAAGAAGTGAGGGAGCAGAGGTGGAGGCAGAGAATGGCTCAGGAGCACAGAAGGTGCAGTGTGTTTAGTGAGAGATGATGGTGTTTGCAGAGGCATTTGAGCTGAGACTGATTTTTCACATTAACTTTTGTACTTCAGTTGTTTTCAGTTGTGATCTGAAGACCAGTGAAACTTCAAGTACTCAGTCTGAAAATGTTCAGTGATAAAAACCAAGATAAAAACATTTGCAAGAGTTGCTTATTATTATATATTTTTTCACAGTAAATGGATGATGAATGAGCTCAATCGCTTTGCTTTTTTTCTTGCTTACAGAGGCCTTTAAAGCAGCGTTCTGTAACCAACAAAGATGAACATTTTCAGCGGGATGGGAAATTATTTTGTTTGTGGATGAATCATTTAGGTAATTTTCTCTGGTTTTAGTCTCTCCAGTGTGAGGAGTTGGTGACTCTCAATATCTTATTGACATAAATCAGACAAAACAGATGGTGTCAACTTTTTTTTAAAAGCCATTTTTTAATGTGATAGACCCACGACAAACAATGAACTGAATAATTAAGAAAATAATCAGCAGCTGGACTGATAATGAAAGTAACTGTTAGTTTCAGCCTCAGTAATTTGCCAGTTGCTGTTTCTGTCTCATCAAATCTGACAAAGACAGAACCAATAAGGTCTCGATGGATCCTATAATAGCTATTGGCTATTACTGGCATAAGCCAAGTGTCTGGTGAAGAGGGCTCTGTCTGTCCGTTGAAAGAATGAATGTATTACTCAGTGAGTCCCTGGGCACGAGGGCAGAGGGGGGCACGAGGGCCAAGTGGTGAGCACCAAATCACTCTCCTCTACCCTGGGGCTCTCTCTGTCTCTCTGTCCCTCTCTCCTCATCCCGCACTCCTCCCTCTCTCATGAGTTTTTTTCTAATAAGCCCATGCATGATGACTATTCAAGCATGAAAACATAGTTATCTGCAAATGAATGGCTGCTCTATGCTTCATTAAAGCCTCTTTTTCCTTTCACACTCTTATTGTGACCCTCTGATATCAATTCAAAGGGCAATTAATGAATGCACACCAACTTTGAAGTCAGGGTGATTTCTGAGAGGGAGGGAGCTTGTGTGTGTGTGTGTGTGTGTGTATGGTGAAGGGGGCAGGGGGTATTTGGGGTATTCCCCCTTCAAGACCCGCAGTAGCGCCCCAGCCTTCACCCGTGATGGACTAGCCACATTGAGCTGAGAGTGAGCGAGCCCCAAAGACGGTTTGAAGGGAGTGAAAGAGTGAAAAGGCCCAGCGAAGGTCAAGTAGAATGGCTCGCCTTAGAATAAGGCCCCTCTTTATCTGCTGCAAGTATGCACTATAGGCACAACAGCTGGGGGGGGGGGGGGGGGGGGGGGGGGAGGTTGTTTTTTAATGTGCATGAGTGTGTTTGCGTGTGTTTCTGAGAAAGTAAGGAAGAATGTGAGTGCATGTGTTTTTCCTCTCATATATTTGTCTGTGTGTTTGGGAGCATGATTGTTTTTAATGTCTGTGAATGTCATTGTGTGCGTACCGGGGTTAGGGTCGAGTGTCAAAGTTTGCAGGGGCCAGCCAGAGGGCAGTAAATGCAGCATCTATGCTGCTGACGGGGGACAGGCAGCTGACAATCACCTGACTGATGAAGCCTGACTTTCTTTTAGAGCTTTGTTAACTAATTAGACCAGAAGCCTTTGTGTCGTATTGGCAAAGAGGCTTAAAATGTGTGTTTATGCTGTAGTCATGCCGTGTGGGAATATCTTTTGTAATCACCAGTGTGCACACAACTTGAAGATATCAAGCAGGAGCAGAATTGTGGTTTCAAACAGATTCATATTTCACACTTAATTGTATTGGTCTTTGAGCTTTACAACCTTAACTACACAATGTAGTGTGCAAAGAAAATCATCAGTTTTATTCCGTTTTTTTGAATGAATGTACCACTCTGTAAAACCTGATTACAGGCATTTCCTTGTTCAAACAGGGATTCACTGCCAGAGCGGGAGTTCCTTATTCATATTTACCATCTGAGGGTTGAGGTAACAAGTTGGAAACCCAGATCAACCCTCACCCATATAACATGAATACAGCATTATTACATTACATTGCTGCTTTTCTAAATCTCTCACTAGAGCTTGTTATACTTGTGTCTTTGCGTAAGAAAAAAAAAATCATAAATTAAATTGCACTGGATAAAACTTATTACTTTTCAGTTACTTATTTTATTTGGGCATGACTGCAATATTAAGGGGAAAGTTCTTCACTGAGCTACGGCAGCATGTGCTTATGGACTGGTTTTGTGTTGTTGATGATAGTCTAATATTTCCTTGAAAACATTATTTCATGTGGAAGATTAATGGCTGTTGCAGTCAGTAGCAGCAGCCTGACAGTGGGATGAGATGAAGCAGTCAAACTTCCTCCTTGTCAACAACAACAACAACAACAACAACAAAAAAGAAACTGAGGATGACAGTGAACCTGCTCACAGCTCACCTTGTTGGATCTCAACAAGTTCCCTACTGACTGGAGCTGTGAGTCATTTTCACAGTTAAAAGACAGAGAAGAACCACAGGGTCACGGGGAGGCTTAGGGTCACTCTCCCCCAGCGCTAGACAGGAAGCAGGATTAAAAACACATTTAGCTACAAATGACAGGTAATCATTTCCCGACTCCCCCCAACATCCCCAGCAGCTCCCACAGTTCTTTGTTGACAGCAGTCGAACGGCCTTAGTCTTTTTGTCATGTCATTTTTTTTTTTTTGCACGTTAACAAGTCTGTGATTAACGGCAGTTTGCTCTTGTGTGGCAGCACACATCATTTTTTATATTTTTACACTCACATTCTAACCAATGCACACACACCTACACACCTACATACACACACACATGCACAGACACACACACAACTCTGCACTCTCATTTACGGGGCAGCTGTGAAGGTTGAAACTCCTCCTTAGCAAGTCAAGTGAGTTTGCCCTCCAACCCCTCCCACACACCCACACCCGCACACGCACACACACACCCACACCCGCACGCACACACACACACACACACACACACACACACACACACACACACACACCATCTTTTTCTTAACCCACCAGAAAGAGTCGCAGATGGGTCCATAAGCTGTCAGTAAAGCCATTATTCGGCCCAGCATCTGCCTGCCTTGACTTCTATATACTGTTTAATGCAGTCGGCCAGTCACTTAGTCCCCCGGCTCCTGAATAGGAGCAGCACGGTCGGCCCGCCCAAATAAATGCTGCGTTTGTCTCCTCTGCCTTTTGTTTTGTGTTTTTTTGAGAGGGGTAGGTGGAGAGAAGGGGGGCAATGTGTCAGAGGCTCAATTTACCCTCACTATTAACCAAAGCCTCAGAAGAGTTACTGGGATGTCCGAGGAGGGGTGTAAATGGTCCACATATGGTCGGTCAATTCCCCCAAGTCCCAGAATCCAAGTTTTGTCACATCTCCTTTCTCTCACTCTCACGCACACATGCATACATGCTCAATGCATACTGTCTCATGTCTCAGTGGACATATTTAAGCCTTTGTGTCCCCATCCAAAGCCCCCCTCCCCCTAAAAAAGAAACTCAGCAATACTGAAGTCTTTCCAACAGTCTGTTTCAGCTGAATCTTTCTCCTCCTCGTTTTTCTCTTCACTGGGATGGCGTTGCGCGGTGGGAGCCATTTTGGGCTTTCTTGGCTCCCGAGAGGTTGTTTTGGCTTGGAGTCCCATGCACTGTGCGCCTCTTAGGGCTTCGGTTAGGTTAAATTAAACAGTTTTCCTTTCTCCTCTAACCCCTTCCACCCACCCCCTCCAACTGCTCGTCTCTTATTTTGCAGCTTAATGCTCCTCGGCTCCCAGGCGATCTTGCAGAGGCTGCTTTTCCAGGCCTTCTCCTGCTCAGATAATTTTACCCTTTTAAGGCTCATATTTTCTCATATTTCGATGAACTGACAAGAGCCAGGACCGTGTCTGCAACCCCCCCCCCCCCGCTCCTTTAACCGAGGTGGAGCAAAAGTATACAGAAAGAAGTCAAGTGTTTATGGGGGCTATAAATACAGCATTTTAAGATATAGCATATGTATACAGGCAGGGAGCGATAGGAGGGTTAGAGTGGATAATTTGATTGGCCAAGGCTATTTGACGGTGCCAAATCGATGTGATCAGATCTTAGGGATAGTGAGGCGATGACGGCAAACAGGGCACTCTGAAACCACACGTTTACAAGGCTGGAAAAGGTCCGGGAAGCGAGGGAAAGGTTTCCCCCTCATCACTCCATTTACTCTTCCCTCTCCTCTTTTTCTCAGTAAGAAAGGTGAAATGCTGTAAATTCTGGTGTTGATTTGGCATCATTTTCCATCATTATAGGGATCATTTTAGAAAGTGTTGTGTATTTGTTGCTTGACCACACTTAGGGGCATGTGAGCAGGTTAACGGACGCTTAAGTGGCGACACCTCAGGGCTGACAAGCTTGATTAACGTGGCCTTAAAATTAATGTAGAATCAGGGGTAACTCAGCGCTGTGTACGTGTGTGTGGAAGGTCATGTGCTTGGAGGACTGCGGGACACGCATGCACGCATTGGCGTGTGTGTAAGTGTGTTTTTGTGTGTTTATGAGCTCCTGAGCCATTGTGTTTTGGGGGGGGGGGGGGGGGGGGGGGACTGGGTGGCTGCCCTCTCTCTTGGCACAACTTTGCCAAAAAAAACACCCCATGTGTCGTCCCATGAATCTTCATCATCTGACCACCTGACACTTTTATTTGCTTGGCATTATATTTTAGGATCTTAGGCATGTGGTTGATGCTTAATCAGAGGTGTGATAAAATAGATGTTCTGAGAAAAGAGAAAAAGCCCCTTTTTCTTTTAGATTCTTGTTCTTACAGCAACACAAGCGATCGAAACTTCACAGTGTCTGTAACAGTCTCCCACAAAAACAGCAGGTTGCTGTGACTGCTGAAAATTGCAAAAAAAATTCCCTAATTGGTGATTTAAGGATGTCCAAAAGACCGTTAGGACCAGAAGGAGGTGCATTTACAACTAGCCATATATTAAAATAGATTATCACCCAGGTTCGATGTCTACATGTGTCAACAAGTTTCTTTCCATTGGAACAGGACACTGATCATTATCACAGGCTGCAGTAAAACTGATCTTCATGTAATCAGGACTTATCAGAAATGTTTTTTTTTTTTTTTATTAGAAAGTAAAGTTTGTGTTCACTTTCTGGTAAAAAGTGTCCAATGTGTTACTTCTCAAAAAAGCTGAGAAAAGAAGGTAATTAAAAAGGACAATAAATGGTTATCTTTGGAAAGCAAATGATATTTTTGTTCAGTTTTAAGTTTTAAGTTTTTTTTAACCTTTTAACCACAGAAAACAGATGTATTTTCCCAGACAACACACAAACTCACCTGATGGAGAGGCTCTATAATGATTTTGAGAATGATTGTAACAGCATATTACATACAGATGTGTGGTTCTGAAAAACAATAGAAAAACTGAGAAACGAGACAGACGGGATTTGAATCTTCTGTCGTAAGTAAGGAGAGAATTCATCAGGTCACCTCAGAGTATCCACGAATAAAGGGTGCACAAACCGTGGATGTACTACGCGTCTACCAACAACAACAACAACGAAAACCAACACAGATGCCCAGACAGACTATCCCCACGGGGACATTTACATCCCCAACAACAGTCCCCATTGCCCCTCTCCACTGCCCTTCCCACCCCCTCAGGTGCTCTTACAGTTCCCTCTGGAGGAAGGGGGTGGTTTTTTGGGGGAGGAAGGGGGTAGAATACCCCCCGGCTGTGCCCCCATCTATCCCCCCCCCCCCCCCAAGCCCTCTGCGGAGCCTCTTTATGCCCCCCCTCCCAGCTCCCCCATGGGGCAGGTGACAGCCCTCCACTGTGAAGGGCCGAGGGAGCCATGACGGATTCCACAGATGGAGCGTGGAAATTGCCGGCAAAGACCTCAGCTCTGTGGAGCAACAAAGAGCTGAGAGTCAGAGAGAGAAATATGGGTGGAAAAGAGAGAGATGGGGAGAAGGGAGACAAAGAGAGGCTGTAAGAGAGGGTGAGGAGGAGGGAGAATGAGAGAGAGAAGAGGGAGGAGAAGGTGGTGCTTGTTTAAGGAGGGTGCTGTGCTGAAGTGCAAAAAGTGTGCTTGCTGGGCGAAGTAGGAGTCTGCTAGTGTTTGAAATGAAAAATGTTCAAATCTGACATTTGTAAATGCTGGTAGCCATTTTTATTACCTGGTGCTTTACACGACAGCTGTATGATGTTCAACGCAATACACTGGCTTCCTTGGAATCATCATATTGCCCTGGCCGAGCGTCCCCACAGACAGTTATCATTTTATTCCATCACCTTATCATGTTGTATCTTAGCATCAAGTGATACAGCAATCCGACAGAGTGGAGTGAAACAAATGAGCCCACTCCAATCCTCCATACAGGATCTGATTCAGGATTTTATCACGACCAGACTCCTGAGACTTCAGAGGTGCCACTCTGTCGCTTCTTTTGAAAGTTTCTCGAAACCCCGGTAGCAGTCATAACCGATAGGTAATTCCAAAGTGATTAAGGATTTTCCCGGCCGCCTCAGCTTTCCCAGGGCCCAAATCCCTGTGAAATGCTGAGGAACGTGCATGCTGCTAAAGTCGCAGGGGGAGAGAAAAAGCATTCCTAGCAGCCCTCCTCCATGCAGGAACTGGAGGGGGAGGCTACAAAAGGCCTCATCTCTTGTTTTTCAGCCGTCCTGTCCAAAACTCCAAAGCCCCACACTCCACACCCCAAATTCCTTCCCCACCATCTAAAACACAGTCAATGTAATCTCACTAGTCATATAACATGTTGTGCGCTTGTTGTTTGGTTTGGTAAATAATAATGTGGCCCACAGAGCGCGGAGAGGTTTTGTCATCGCAGGTTTTGCCATCTGCGATGAAGAAATGGTTTGTACAAAGTTCCAATAACAGCTGATGAAACTGAAATCTTAAACCACAGTGGCCAGTTTCTGTCTCTTTTTCTTTTTTCCTTCCAGATCTGTTTGATGTACACCCACATGTTTTTGTGTGGTGGTGTGTCCTTCATTTCTGTTAAAATTCTGAACTCACACACAGGTTGATAAAGAGCCACAATCTACGAGTGCAACTGCAAGATATTCAGCCGAGGCTTAAGGGAATGTCTCCATTTCTCTCACTCCCCCTTTGAAAATATTTTACTTATTGCCTCCCTCATGCTTGAATGTTTCTTTACCAATTTGCTTCTAATGCATGTTAAGTTGACTCCCACTGCTATTGGTGTTGCAAGGAGAAAATCGCCGAAGGGGGAGAGAGGATCAGTTTCACATGAGGGGCCCTGAGCTATTTGGATTCTCTTGTATTTTATTGTTGCTTCTGAGGGGGAACTAATACAGTGTTGCACACAAAACTTCCCCTATGCTGAGGGGGAATTAATTAAGTGTGACACAAAAAGTGGGTGCTTTGGCCTTGGTGAACTGAGAAGGGAACCAATGGAGTGTTTGAAGTACTGAGTTAAAGACCAAGCTGCTGGTTTATAGACCATAGAACACAATAGTATTAATACTGATCTGAGACAGAGATGAAAAGTAGAAACACAAAAGCCGTCAGGGCACATGATGTCACAGGGGCTCAGTCAGGCTGAAGATCACGCTTGATGGCAAGTCTAAAATAAAAGTTATGTATTTCTCAAATTCAGGGGATTGATTCAGTTAGTACTGAAAGATTAGGCGCTTCATCAATTCGTCAATCAACGGAAAATTAATCAGCAATTTTGATAAAGGTTAATGTCTCTTAAAGTCCAAATATTCTGTGGTTATAGCTTCTCAAATGTAAAGTTTTTCTCAGTTTATTATGATTGGAAATTTAATAAGTTTGGGGGTTGGACTCTAAATGCAATGGGCTTTATCCACTGCTCTCTGACATTAAACAAAAACAATCAAACAAAAAATAATCAGTAATGAAAATGGTTGAAGTTGAAGCCCAAGATTCAGTATCACTTTTTACCCTGAAAGTTAATTGTGTGTCACACATGAGTCTTGGACAGCAGCTCCATCACTAATCGGGGGTGAGACTTTATATACAACAATAATTACTTGGGTTTTGGAACTTCAGATGGACATGGAGCCTGGACACAATGACATGTGATTAGTCTGAATTGCTGGGTCAGACCTGTGAAGAGAAATGATGAAAGAAAAAGTGAGAGACTTTAAAAGAATAAAGCTGATTCATAACCATTTCTACTTTCACTTATCTTGCTTTAAAATAAGTCGACCAGCATTCACCTGACTGAGCAGACTGTTCTTCCTCCAGCCAAATGCTCCTGGCCTTCTACCCTACTATCACACACACACACACACACACACACACACACACACACACACACACACACACACACACACACACACACAGGCTCAAAGAATGGCCCCTGGATCCAAATTAGCCTTTTGTGTGGCTTTTAGTCCACCAGTCCCCCTGTGGTGCCCTGGGAATCTTGTCCAGTGGGATTATTCCTTAGGCTCGGTATATTCCTTGTGAATGGAGGTCTGTTTGTCCACAAGACCATGAGGAAGACTGATGCCTGATGGTGCCCGTGTGTGTTTGTGTGTGTGTGTGTGTGTGTGTGTGTGTGTATGTGTGTGTAAAGAAAACAAAATCTGAAGTGTTAGAAAGCAACCTTCATCATTTGAGGGGTGGACAGCATCAAACTTTCTCCCGTAAAACATCTGGTACCAGGGGGGAAATCTCATTCAGACCCTATACTTTTAAAATTTTTTTTTCTTCTCCTGTGTTTGAGCAGCGAGTCACTCTGACGAGGGTTCGGATGTGGAGTCAGAGCCGGATCTGCCACTGAAGAGGAAGCAGCGGCGCAGTCGGACCACCTTCACAGCAGAGCAGCTGGAGGAGCTGGAGAGGGCCTTTGAGAGAACACACTACCCCGACATCTACACCAGGGAGGAGCTCGCCCAGAGGGCCAAACTCACAGAAGCCAGAGTGCAGGTACGAGAGGACACATACATGTAGATAGATTCAATATGATGGATATTTTAAAGGGTCAAGGTTTTTGAATATCACCTCAAACACAAAGAGGACCATGAAAAGTTAAATTATAAAAATGTGTACAAGGCGTCAGCTTCACTAATTAGCCTTTATCTGAAATAACCCACCAACACACACTTGCTAACTTGTCCTGACTGTGAACACCCCTCCCACACACACTTTTAAATATAAACCTTGTGGTTTTGTGCACTGTCTGACCATTGAAAGACAACCTGCTGATCTCTGTTTGCTCCATACAATAGCACAAACCCACACACACACACACACACACACACACACACACACACACACACACACACACACACACACACACACACACACACACACACACACACACCTCTCATCCTCTGCTCCCAGGGGCCCAATCGGGACTTTCCTCTTTCTGATATGGAATCCAGTAAATTCTCCTCCACAGGCTCCATATGGGAAATGTAAGCAAGCCCAGCATGAGCTCTGACCATATGGACACGGCATGTCACTCACACACTCAGGGCAACCAGCCGTGATACACGCAAAATACACACGTGCATGCATACACACACAACTTCTTCGCACACAACTGCCTCTGACCTTCATTTTGAGCTTCAAACCCGATAAAACTGTGAGAGACATTTTTGTTCAGTCTTCCCCTGTGTATGTGTATGTGTATGTGTGTGTGTGTGTGTGTGTTTACAGCTCATATGATACATGGTGCATTTTTTACCTCTGAAAATGGAGTCCAGTGAGAAGCACACTGATCTAACATCATCGTCATCCTTTCTAGGTGTGGTTCAGCAACAGGCGGGCGAGGTGGAGGAAGCAGGCGGGAGCCAATCAACTGATGGCATTTAATCACCTGATCCCTGGGGGTTTCCCACCTTCAGCCATGTCCAGCATCCCTCCCTACCAGCTCTCTGACAGCACCTACCCCCCCTCATCTATAGCGCAAGGTAGGGGACAGGCTAAAGTAATTCATTTTTACGCTGTTGATGGTTAATACAAATCATGTTTCACTTTAAAGTGTTCATGCTATGAGCACAGGGTTTGTTGTTGACGCAAATAATAAACTATAGGAAAATGAAGGAGGCTTTTTCAAAGCTTGGTGACAGTGAATTTTTCAAAAAAGGTTCCAAAATGAAAAAGTTTCAGTTACTCTACATATGCAAGTTAGAAGAAGAGAAGCTCTGAGTTATTACACTTACTGTAAATAATAAGCATTTTTGTGCATTTCCATTTTTTTAAAAATAGTTAATAGTTTAATTTAAAACAAAGTATATTTTGACAGA
The DNA here is from genome assembly GCF_017976425.1 of Toxotes jaculatrix. NCBI lineage: Eukaryota > Metazoa > Chordata > Actinopteri > Toxotidae > Toxotes > Toxotes jaculatrix. Next base: position 22,654,708 of record NC_054402.1, on the reverse strand, counting down.
TGTATTGCTTCCTATCACACTACCATTCTTTGTTTCATTAGGTGGTTAATTTTGGAGTTTGGTTTTTTGAAATTAAAATAATGTTGAACACTCCAGAAAAAAAAGACATGCCGCCATAATACATTTGCTTTTTATACATTATGTTTTCAAATTTATATTTTTATTGACTCCAGCAGTTTTGCTTTTGCTTAAGTGTGAATTCATCACAGTAACAACACCTCCACTCCTGGTTTTAGTTAAACTGTACTTTCGGCTCCAACCACTTAGCAGTTACGTTTTGCAATTTTTAACTGACAATCCTTAAATGTGTTTCTAACTTTATCCATTTTACTTCTGTTAGTGTCAGAGCCTCCCAGCACAGTGCATCGGCCCCAGCCTCTGCCTCCTTCCTCGGGCCACCAGGCCTCTGGTGCTGGAGGACAAGGGGAAGGAGGCTCTGCTTACTGCCTCGCCTCCGGACGTCACTCCTTCTCAGGATACACGGACAGCTTTGTGAGTCCCGGAGGACCGGCTAATCCCATGAACCCCACTATAGGAAACGGGCTCTCTCCACAGGTAAGACTACAGCCTGAAATATATGTCTATGAGCAGCTACAGCTCATTCAATGCACTTCCAACAAAGTAAATTAAAATAAAGATTATTTTACTTAGCAAGCTTTAAGAGGACGTTGTTGAGGGTGTGCAATTTGAGTCAGTAAAAAACAGTCTTAAAATACTTAATCCTTAAATTTATTTCAATTGGAAACTGATATTGGAAAAAAAAATGAAAGCTATAAGATTTAAGTTTGCATATTTTTTGTAGTGTACTAATTGGGCAGATAAAAGAGCTGTGTTTGACCGTACACATCTCTGGAGATTAGGATAGTTTTACTTGTCACACCGGAGCTGGACAGAATTAGATATGGACATGATTTCAAAGACTGAAGCTGGTGTAGGTAAGCGTGATTTATCTTGTGAGACACACAACTTCACAGTAAATCAAAAGCTTTAAAAAGTCAAACATGCTTTGTTTTTTTTTAACCTTTTCAAATAATGTTTCACCCAGGTGTGAAGTACATTGAGTACATAAATACACACACTTACTGCTCACTGACTCATTGACTCACCTACGTTACACTGTAAACTATACACTCTGTAATTACACAGCCCTTGGCAAAACTGGAGGATGTGTCACTCACTGTTGGAGGAGAAAAGTGAGATGACACTAGAAGGACAGAGGACAATTGAGTGTGTGACAAATGAGAAGTGAAAAGACAATTACAGCCAATTATCCAGGCATGAAGTCCCAAGGTCTCCGCACCTAGACAGAGGGTACCACAGAGGAGACAGAGGAGTTAGGGATCCTAACAGGCAGAAAATAAGATTTGAGCCTGGCGCGGTCTGACTCCTCACAGAACAGGCTACAACAGTGTGAAGACAGAGACACACTTACAGGGATACACACATGCGCACAGGTTCACATAATTACACTCACACTCAGTGTAGATAATTGATCAACTCCATGACATTTTGAGGATCAGTTAAGGATTTTGCAACATCTTTTACACAAATATAACACGACATGGCTGAGCAGCATGCCTAAGTCAACTTTTCAACCCTACATTTAGATTGGAAGATTGATTACTGCATTTTTTAATTATTTGAAAAACAGGGGAAATACAAGGAGGTGAAGAAATGTTTATTCATACTACTTCTTACTTTTTTTTTTTTTACTATTTTGTTGTGTGAGTTTGGGGCAATAAAATGTGTTTTGTGAGAGAATATCTTCCTCTGAAAAAAAACTATTGGCCAAACTTCTCTTCATGCTTTTACTTTGATACACTGGATAACCATCATACTTGCTTTCTAACTCACAGAGATACTCTCCTTCATGTATAAAACATGTACCGCTAAGTGTACTTTACAAACAATATTGTGCATTAAAAACACACAGCTAGACACAACATTATCATGGTCATGTGTATGTGCACAAACACACTCCATCACATACTATAGCCCCAAGGGAAGCTTCTCGTGATTGCATTCTCAAAATGTTTGCCTCGACATTCCTCCATGTGAAAGCAGAGGTTCTAATTTATTTGTATATATTTCATACGGCCGGGAAGGAATGTCCCGTCTCAGATGTTTCCCCCCCATCCCGACATTCCCTGCTAACTCGTGGACGCACTGATTTAGGCCGCTGGCAACGGCAGCGCTCCAATATGAAACACCTTGGATGGGCCAGCCAGCAGCCATCTCATGAGGCACGGGGAGAGGCTCAGGAGGGAAAGAGGGATGATGGGTGTGGACAGGTAAAAGACAGAAAGAACGAGAACACAAAAGCCACCCAACTAAAATCCATCAGTTACGGAGCATGTATCCTTGCTCCTTGTGGCACATTTCGGCCTCGTCATATCCCTGCTCTCTTTCTGTTTAGACCAAACCTTCCAAACACAGGTTAATTTTTAAGGAAAATGTTACTGGGCATGGGAGGAAACACAGCTCCCTCTCCAAATCAACATAGACTCCTTCATTCACCTCCCCTACTTGGGAAATGATTTAAGCAGGACCATGTGTGTGTGTGGATGTAGAATAATATGTCACTTAGAGGGCCAAGAGGACCCAAAGAGCAGCGTACCTGCTTCTTATTAGGACAACTGGAGGAGCCTTGAGGCTTTTGCTGTGTTGAGAGAGAGGTGGGATAGGATGCACGCAGAGGTAGCAGGTTCAGTTAGAGTTACTTTCATAAGTGATAAAGTCAGTCTCAATTCTTTATTAATGGTTTACGGATCACTTTGATGGCGGACAGGTAAATTCAGCGAGTGTTGAAGGGCGGGGGGCGGGCCGGTGGTATCATGTCTGTATTGAAACCAGTTGAAACACTCTGCCCCACGGCTCTTTTCCGTTCTTTTCTGGCCAAGGAATATTCCCCCAAATTCGATTATCTGGTCGCTAATAAAGACCAGGTCAAGAGCTAACGGATTTCTCAAACTGCAAATCTTTTCTGAGGCTGAGCAGAGCAGAGCCCACTCAGACCTTGCTTTTGTGTTATCTTTGTCGGCATATCTCGTTCGGAGATAAGTTGTTATCTTGTGCCATGGGTTTCTGGAGCAGTGTCAAAAAGGAATTTTAGAATAAGTGGAGCTGTGGATCTGAGACAAATTGTTTAATTCTTCCTCTCTGGTGCTATCTCTGTCTGGGACGGGCTTGCAGGGAGCCTTTTGATGTCCGCGACAGGGGGATTTCCTATGTGTGTCTGAGCGTGTGTTTGTCTTGCCGTCTGTGTTGATACATGTTACACACACTCCAGTGCTTGTGTGGTAGAAATGACAGATTAACTGCGTGATAAATCTTTGTCAGAAACTAAATAGGATGCTCTATCACTCTGATGTAATCTCACAGCCTAAGCTCAGGGTTGGAGACACCTTAATTTTGAAAATTCCATATTTTTAATGGTGAAATTCATCCTGTTTTTAATAATTCCACTTCTGATGTCTACTTTAGCAAAGGTGACCACTCCATTATCTTCTGCTCATTTTCCACGCATCTTAGCTGCACTAGCTACGACAACAGTACAAAAAAACAATGTTAGTTGCAGCTACAAAAAAACATCAAAAAAATCATTTCTCTCTTCTTCTTTCCTTCCTTTGCATCAAGGTGATGGGTCTGCTGAACCCGGGCGGTGTGCCACATCAGCCCCAAAGCGACTACGCCATCTCGCCTCTGACGGGCGGCCTCGAGCCCCCCGCTGGCATGGCCGCCAGCTGCAGCCAGCGCATGGATCACATCAAGGGCCTGGAGGGTCTGACCAGCGTTCCCTCCATGTCGGCTCTGCCTTCCCTGCCCAGCTCCCAGTCGTACTGTCCACCCTCCTACAGCTCACCAGGCTACACTGTTGACCACGTGGCATCCTACCAGTACGGCCAGTACGGACAAAGTAAGGTCAATAGACTTCACCTTTTTATTCTCACTTTTCACTTCTACACCCACACCCTTGCATGAACAAATTCAGCTGCACTATGTGAGCTATTTTTGAGAAGATGACGTGACCTTTTCAATTTTCTGGTGCAAACTGGTGACTGGTCTTATGGTGACTGTCCACTTATTTTCAGTAAAAGAATTAGGATGAAATCATCTGAACCAAATCAGCCACTGCAGTGTTTGGTTATCTGGGGTTCTGGTCGTTCACTGGTCTACTACACATGCTCTGTAACCTGCAATTCTAATTTAATTACTTTACTAATAACTTTAATTCCAGGGACTGGAAAGAAAAAAAAGCAGTTGTACAAGCAGCTGACAGCACACAGGTCGCCGCAGTGCTGCTTGTTAAAGAGAGCTTACATTTTTCCGGGTCCAATCATGCAGTCTCAAGTGTTGGGGTTAATTGTGCAGATCTGATTCCATCTCTGAAGCGACGGGCCCGGTGCTGATACTGAAGTCTGCGGTCAGGTATACTGTAGAGTCAGCTCCCATCAGGGTAAAGGGTAGCTGCAGTCTGCGTCTGATAGCCCTCCTCAGACTGTTTGCCCTCAGAGAATACTTACCTGTCCAGCAGTGCGAGGGTCTTTTCACTTCACATTACTGTTACTTTAAGGGTTAAAATCAACTTCAAACAAATCTCCGTCTAACTTTGGGAGCAACATTGTTCGCCGGCCCAGCGTGATTACAGCGGCCACCGTTTCCAATTTGGGTCCACAGGGGGTTGACCAATCAGGTTCATCCACTGACCTTGTGGCAACCTCGAGACATGCGGGCCCTTCAAAGAGCGTGGCAACGGTCCAATGAGTCTGACTGCATGTTGCTCTGTGGGGCGGCAGGTATCAAATGAATATCTAACTTAATATCCGAGAGCAGCAAATGTCTAATGAAATATCTCGGTTAAATATCTCAGAGTGGACAGAATAAAGAATTAGGGCGACACACATGAAAAACCACTAGCATGTGGCACTGTGCGTGTACACACACAGGCTCAAAGGCAAGCCACCAGGACAGCACACACACTCCCATACACCTCCGCAGCGTTACAAGCCTTAGCAGCCCATCTTGATGTGATTAATCAGTGCGACTGGATAGCTGGTGTGCGGCTGGGTTTGGAGCTGCAGAGGAAAGGTCCTTTCTGGGGGTGGATGGATCCTAATAGCCTCTGGCAAGGCAGCTATTAGAAACAGGTGCTAGGACTGAGGTCAGCTGGGGAAGCAGTGTTGAACAGTGCTGCTCCAGGTTCCAGTGCAGTGTAAGAAACTCGTCCGTACGGCTGCACATTTTGATGGCATGTAGCTCTCACTGGACTGACTCACAGAAATTACACTGTTAATCTACGAAACACTTGTTTGTTTTTATTGAGGTAATGTCTGTTGCTAAGCAGGCGCTGCTATGGCGTTTTTATACGGCACTTTACTAAGGTCACCTGTCAGTCAGTCTAGCCAATACTGTGAGGTCTTTCTCTTTGGATTTTCTGTTGTTAGAGCTTCTGTAAGTGGTGTTTTGTTTTTTTTTTCAACTACGGTGGCAACTGCAGCTCACACTCACACCGCTGCACAAACCAGAAACATAAAACACATCACTTACTGTGCATCAGAGCAAAGACCTTCAGCAATAACTGCTGACAGAAAGTACCATAACATGGATTTTGTATTTAAATTACAGCAATTTGTATAGGTACCTATCAATTATGTTATTGATATATACTAAATAATCACACGGTAAGTTGTGGGCTGTTACTGCTTTTTAATTATTACATTAATTATTACTTAAATCAATTTAGGAAAAGTCCTATATAGAATTCTTCCATTCTTTGTAAGGACCTTAAAGACACTGAGGTTATGTCCTTTATATTATTTCTTGAGTTTGGGGCTTTTATTAACACTGGGTGAGTTAATTCTAAGATTTAAAAATATTACAGGGGTGTTTTTGCCATTTAAAATTTCAGCCATGTTGGGAAATAATGAAATTGTAACTTTTTTTCTTTTGGTCTCTGTTCAACATTTTCTGGGAATGAGGACTTGAATTCAAGTTTTTATTGTCATTGTTTAAAAAGACAAGTTTAAAAACAATGAAATGCTGTTTGGCAGTTCTCACTAAAGGCAGCAGGGTAGAAAATAATTATAAAATAAAAATAAAAATACAATGGATTCATGTTCTCAGTATATCTAAAATCTTTGCTATGGCCCTGGTTGGGGAATGATGCAGGATCCACTTCATATTATGTGATATACATGATCCATATATTCTGCACCATTAACAGCATATAAGATTCCCACAGTTTGTATTTTCTGATTTTACCTTGTACTTGCATTTTATTCACGAGCATCTTCACACTTCTGTTCTCACATCTCCCTCCACTAACATTACACCTCAAACCACTGTTAGCACATGCTATGCTAACAACAGCCATATGTCTAAACATATGGCCAAAATTGATTACAGCCATATATCTCTTTTATCCTCCTCCCATCTTATTTAAAAAAAAAAAAGCCCTTTTCATTGGTAATAATTTAACAGCTGATTCATCCTGTTTGTTTTTACAGGTGCCCTTCCTTATCTGAGGCCTGAGATCACCTGATCAGAAGCTTCTCAGAGGGACCTTTGTGTGTGTACAGCCACGGAAATCTTTAAATATCTGGACCAAACTTTTGCTACCATTTACCAGGACATGTTCTCCACTGCAGGAGTTTGCGTTATTAATTCTTGGTGGAGAAATGGACAAAAAAATAAATAAATAAATAAAAAGAAGGGACCACAAGAAGGAATATCAGGCCAAAAACTGTTGATTGACTGTGAACATTGCTGCATCAGTATAGTAGATGAACAGCAGAGAGGTCAGCGCTTAATCTGGTTGCTTCAATGGAGTTGTGACCAAACACCAAAAACAGTGACCAAACACCATCTGTGGACTGTGGGGGTCTTTGTGAAGACCCAGATTCTATCGTCACAGACTACCGGCCTTTGAGTCGACGCTTGAAGGAACATGTTTACATATCTTAGGGCCACATGTGTACATCTGAAATTCCATGTATCTCCAAATGAATCCCCAAATTGTATCCGCTGAAGGGGGAAAAGAAAAGGGCTTTGGTGTTTTTATTACATTTATTTGAGATCTCTGCAATCCCACACATGGAGAGAAAATTCCAGAGAGAAAGAAAACAAACGTGAGCAAATGATTCTGTGGGTTTTATGGTATCAGAAACTCTAATGTACACCACAGCTGTGCTGCAGAGAAAGTTCATTCAAACATTCCTCCGACCTCCTCCCCCTCCGTCTCCCTCCCTCTCCTCTTGCCTTTCTGTCCTGTCTCATTGATGTTTCGGACGGTGAGGCAAGGATCCTGGCCTTTTGTAGTTTTAGAGAGGAACTTTGGGAGGAGGTCAGGAGGTGACTTTAGGGAAAGTGACAGATGAGAGAGCGGTAGAAGGCAGCGGAGAAGTGGCTTTAAAGGCGAGGGCGGGGGATAGGCAAGATCGATCACAGGGTTAAAAAAAAAAAAAAAACCTTTAAAGATCCTGTCCTGGAGAGAAAAAGCCACCAGGTCACAAGTCACGACCGAGAGACACTTGAGAGACAGAGAGAGTTTAGACTGAAGACAGCCTCTCTCCCAGCTGACCAGAAGTGCAATATCATGTATCTCAGAGTCAACCTCACCATTAAAACAGTAAAAAATCAAACATGCCTCTGAAAGTCTTACGAAACCTTTTGGATTCATACTCTGGATCTAGTTTGGAACTCTGGAGCAACACATGTGCCTTTGAAGGCTTTTGGGTCCAAAACAAATAGGAAACATTGTTGATATTGCTGTAATAGTCCACTGAGGGGACCACATTTGTAAGGACTTAAGTCAGTGTAGTGTCACGAGGAAAAGAATGAATCAAGGGAATAACAATTTAAACAGAAAAATTACCAGGAATGACAAAGCCAAAATTGTGTTTTTTCTTTTTTTTTTTTTTTCTTTGTTGTGTTGCTTGGGACCTTTTTTGTTTCCATTTTGAAAAAGCAGGAAAAACTGATGAGGTTTCTGATGCATTCTGGACATATTTATTGTCACAAATGTATTGTATGTCAGCAGCAGTGTCATTGTAAACTTTCCCACATTGTACAAGCGAGTGACAAACAGTACTTAATCCATCAGATTACAGAGTGCTCTCACTCTTGTTTTGTCCATCTCTCTGTTAGAATGAACCAGTCCTTTCATTCCTTTGATATATTTTTTGTATTATTTGACAAAGCGATGTGACATAATGTCATGTGTACAAGCGCATTATCACTACTATTTATAATAAAATAAAAATTCTGAAAATAGCTGCTGTTTTATACACTTTCTCTTCGTCCAGGGTTAATTACTAAATGGAGCCTTTGTATTTATTTTGGACACAACTCGAGAAAAAGAAAGCAAGTGACTGTGATTCACTCTATAGAAGAATACACGCGCTCTCGGAGACAAATATGTACTTTTGAAGGCGCTCATGTGAACCCTCCAACCAAAATAGGCCGGGCCAAATGGGGATCACCAGACATTAGATTTGACACTGAACACAACAGGCTTTCTCACGATGGCTGTAAATGCTCAGACATCTGCATTGGTGTGTATTAATACCCCCGCTACTGTAACAAACTGACTTTTGTTTAACAACCTCTCAGATGAAGAGAACAGGCCTTAAAGCGTTTTGGACAAACAGTACACCCAGCCCCTCCAAAAACCTCTGCAACCCATCCACCCTGCTTACATACACAGGGCTCCCTCTGTGTGTGTGTGCGTGTGTGTGTGTATTTGTGCACCACATGCATTCATACATTATGTTCACGTTCACATATAGTGTTGTTTCTGTGTGTGTGTGTGTGTGTGTGTGTGTGTGTGTGTGCGTTCATGCAGCCTGAGGGTATTAAGCCTAATTATAACATTCTTCTGATTAATCGTGTCTGCTCGTGGGGCTTGGAGGGGTGGCGCTGTGTGCAGCTCATGCAGCCGGACCACACACTCTATAAATAAAGTCTAAGTCAATAACAACGTTAAGGATCACTCATAGTCTTGTCAGCTCTGTTTGCTAAGCCTGAATAATTCAGCCAATGAGAGGACACTGAGACACACATGCCAACAAACACACACACACACACACTCTGGAAAAGTACAAGCAATGGCGCTCTAATCACCTGCGGTGTGCACAAACACTCCTGTGGATACACACTTTGGCATACGCACGCTGCATGTTAGGTTCATTTGGGCACACATGCACACGCACACACTGTTTGCTTTCTTAATCAGTCCATACCATTAAAGATGAAGACAAATCACACCTGCAAAATTCCAAAGCTGAGACATTACTTTTATTAATGAACCCTCCCCTGCACTGAAAAGGCTATTATTTCTTTAATACACCCCAGAGTGTAGTTAAATGGAACTATTTTAATGACATTTCATACTGCCAGATAATGACAAATTTTTGGATTGTTGGACCTTTGCCTGGCACTCGAACTGCCAGCAGGTCTTTCTGCTCCACATATACAGCTATATTCAAATAAGTCCAAATTAAATAAGCAGATTTCTACTCAATGTATTAATTTTTTTTTCCCAATTTAAGTTGGAAAAAAAATCTTCTTTGTTCTAAAAACACAAATGTAAACCTCTGACATTGGTCAGGTGCACTTGTTAGCCTTGCAAATGTAGTAAATTTTACTTTTTTAATCGTAAACTTTTAGCTTTAATAATCACAAAATTGTCACAAAGTTTCTTATTGCTCTTTTAGCTCAAAGTTCACACCTGTGTGAACCCCACTGGAGTTCAGTTGTTGGTTCTGGGTTACAGTATAATTATTCATCAAGGTTTTCATTATTTTTTATGTTCTGCATTGTGTGAGCTGATGTTTTTAGAGACTCTCCTGCTGAGACAAATATGCTCCTGCCGTGCTTGTTAGACTTCTGAGTGAAATAAATGTAATATAATGGAGGAAGTAAAACATTACTTATCTAAAACCTTGTTACACTCATACACAGTAGCTCAATCTTTCTTTTTGTTTTTTTTTCTCACACAGACGCACACATCGAAGGAAACACTCACAGCCTTGTATAACCATGTGATCCACTAACTCACATCTTAGACAACCCCCTGGGTTAAAGAATTTGTTTTTTTCCTCAGTGTTGTGATCCAACATGACCTCCAGATCAAGCTAGCAGCTGCTTCTGTCATTCTCACTATGTTAAATGTGTGTGTGAGAGAGTGTGTGAACCCTTTCCGATTATCTATATCTCTACCATGTGTGCTGTGGCTCTTTGTTTAAGAGCACCCAGTGAATAACTTAAAAATGATTATGAGGTCAGATAATGGATGGACGGGTGGATGTATTAACTTTTGAAAAGACCCATTATCTATCAGAGCACACAGCTGTGAGCATTATCACATTTGTTGAGGCAAAGAAAAATGTGACCTTGCCTAAGTCATGACCTACTTGTATCTCACCCTAACTGTAGTTGTCTCACACTGATATTATCATCATATCATTGATAAAACTGATGTTTAGGTTCTTTAATCTCAGTGATTGAACTTGTTTGCCTTATTTTTAAAGTACATTTGTTCACCACTGCTTAACTTAGATGCAAGTCGCTCCGCAAAACATCACATCAGCCTTTCCCTTCTGCACAGGCGGTGACCAGGTGGACGGAGGTGTTTCGGAGTGTCTCTTTTATACCCCAGCTTGCCATAAAACCCCTGTACACACGTTTAACCCCTGACACTCCCCAGCGTTCACACACTCTGTCATCACAAGTCCTGGCTGCTGCTGACCTGAGCACTAACACATGCTGGGGACAACTTAACCTCTGGACCTCTGGACCTCCGGACGGAAAAACACATCGACAGAGGAGACGGAGGGCGTCTGAGGAGGAGGCGGGTGGGGGACTGAAGCAGACAGAGGAGGATGTTAGATTAGTGTGTGTGTGTGTGTGTGTGTGTGTGTGTGTGTGTGTGTGTGTGTGTGTGTGTGTGTGTGTGTGTGTGTGTGTGTGGCAGAGAAAGAGAGAACAGATGATACACAACTGTAAATTGATACGCTCCCACATTATCGCTCTCATTTGTCAAATATTCTATCTCCTCTCCGTCTGTTCAGAAGATCTTTTTGGTCATGTGAAAACCTTTTACATACTAAATTTGGTAGGTAACATGTTTTCACTTCAGCTTACCTGTTTTCCTTTGAGTTGACTATATGACACTGAGGCTTTGGGGAACCTTTCAAAACCCATTAGCCAAAAAGAAAAACGCATGCTAGTTATTTTGAAAACAACACCGTTTTACTCAGGTGACATTAGAAGTCTGACATTTAGGGGCTGCAACGTTTCCTCCAAACAACAGAAATGTGTTTCATGTTTGGATTTTTATTTCTCAGATTGAGAAATAAATTTTCTAATTATTTTTTCCAATGCTTTTTGGTGCTTTTTAAAAAAAAATTCTAGTAAAGATGGCTTGTTGGATGGTCAGTAAGTTACATTGGACCAGACTGAACTATCTTAACAAGTGTAGGATGCATTGTCATGAAACTTTGAACATTCAGGGTCCACAGAGGATGAAGTCTTTTGATTTTGGTGATCCCTTGACTTTTCCACTAGCCCCCACAACAGGTCAAAATTTCTATTTAGCCAGTGAAATATCTCAATGCATTTATGAAAAGGAAAGCACAAAATTCTGAAGACTTCCAAAGTTCCCTGAGGATGAATTTTTATAACTTTCATTATTCCTTTAGTTTTTCTTAAGCACCATCATGAGCGCATATTTTTAATTTGTCCAGTACTTTGGTTTATGACAAGATACTTTGAAACTAATGACATTCTATTGGCCGTTGTTGTACTTTTCATTAGGTGCAAATTAGCAAATGTTAGCTTTCTAAATTAAGCGTGAGCATGTCTGAAGATTATTCCTGCTAAATATGGACGTGTCAGCATCGTCACTGTGAGAGTGTTAGCATACTGATGGCATTTACCTCAAAAAGCAGCCTGAGTGTGCTGTGCACTGCCTTACAGAGACATTAGACTCTGTGTAGACTCTTTTAGTCTTATTTTCTCTACTTCTACCCCTTGTTGCAATGATTAATATCGTCTGATTCCAATATATTTTCTACTTTGCTGTGGCAGTTCCCCCATGGCAATCAATAAAGTTTAACTATGATTTATTTTATTTGAACTAAAAGAGGAACAAGGAGAAAGATTGTGACCGCTTAAAGACAGAGTTGCTCTCATCCTAATAAATTAACCAATATGAAAGAAAAAAAATCTTTCACTGGATTCATCTTTGTTAGGGCCACTGAGAACCTAGTGGCCCTACTATGCTAGTATGTTAACATGTTTCCGAGTAACTTGCAAAGCAAATCTTGTTTACCTGCTGTTTGGTGCCTCACAGGTAGCATACAGTGTATGTTTAGGAGACAATCCTCCCATAAAAGACAACCTCATGGAGTGTTTGTGCAAGCACCTTATTTTAAACCATAATTGCATTTTATTGTTAAGCAACATCTGTGGTTGAGTGAGACAGCATTAGTCTTTTCAGCAAATGCCTGAAAATGACATGGTTATGTTCAAGTGACAAAGCCCTCATAGAGAGCATAGTAATTATGACAGAAGCAACAGAGGAAGTCAAGTGATGTTGTTGTATAGCAACAGTCTGCATAGGGGGGAGATGGGGGTGGATGCACTGGAGATCAGTGTTTGTTTTCCATTTTCAACTGACAGTCAGTGCTGTTCCTTTTAACCATGACCGTTCTATAACCTTGACCACATGTTTATTACTGTAGCTATGACGCTTTAACCTTAACAATGTACTTATTTTAACCAAAACCATGATCTTTCCCTAAACCTTACCAAGTTGTATTTGTGCCTAAACCTAACCAAACCCTTAAGATAGCATTACCACATCAAACTAGGGTTAGTTATTTCTTTTTCAGCAGTGGTTTGTTATAGTTTATCAGTGGCATGTTTTCTGCTGCTGGTAGAATCTGTAATTCAGGAAACCCTCTTATGGGTTGATCAGAGGGTGGGGGCAAACAATCTTTTTTTTTTTCATTGAAAAACAGCTGCCCTCTGTTTATAAAAACAACACTAAGAGCTTTGAGAGTCAACCCAAACAGCAAAGTTGCAGGCAGTTAAAACAAAACAATGAGCTGAAAGAGGCTAAAGTGGGTTCAGCACTTCTAAATATTCATGAGATGCAGTGTTAAAGGAACAAAGAGGAACATTTTGGTAAATTTTCTTATCTTGCAGAGAGTTAAATGAGATGGTTAATACCATTCACATGTCCAGCTGCTCATTGTGAAGCTACAGCCAGCAAACAATCAGTTTAGCTAAGCATAAACACTGGAAACATGAAGAAACAGTGAGGCTGGCCAAGAAACAGTCCAGCACACGGAGCCAGGCTGGTTGTTTCTCCATGTTTCCAGTATTTATGCTAAGCTAAATTAAGCAGCCGCTGGCTGTAGCTTCATAATGAGCGGACAGACACGTGGGTGGTATCAATCTTGAGTACAACAATGAGTGAGTGCATGTTCCAAAATCAAACTATTCCTTTGATTTAAAAATATTCACTGTTGCTGCCTTAAATACGCTGCATCCTGCTCACACTGTTGCCCTCTTGGATGCTCAAAGTTCGGCTGTGGAAGCTGTAAAACTTATCCCAAACCTGGAGCGTTTGGAGCATGCTGAACATATGGATAGACAGTTCAGAAGCAGTTCATAAGTCTGACAAGATATTTTGATGCCTTTTTCCATCATGAAACTTTGCCACTGCTGGAACTGATTGCCATGACCTGAGTCCAAGCTGACCACAGCTGCTGTTCAGAGTGCAGGAGGAAACTACAAACCTTTGACAGCTACTTTTTAAGCAAACAGGGGGCGAGCGTTTGATACTTAAATGATAGATTTTGTGCGGAGTATCACTTTAAGGGTAAACCACGGCAGCCAAGAGACTGTTTTGACAGCGGTGGAGCCGAGCAAAAATACCCAACAGGAAAGCAGGACTGACTTGACTCTTTTTTTTTTTTATGGAATCACATGATGAGAGAGAAATGACGTGAGGGAAGGAGAGAGAGAGTAGAACAGCAGACAACAATATGTACAGTGTTTTTATGTGTGTTAGCGGAAGCTACATACAGTATGTGTGTTGCAGCATGTGTTTCTCTGCACAGGCCAAAGACAATTGGCAGACAGTGACGCAGATCAGAGGTAAAGGGCTGGAGGAATGAAGTCAGACAGGAATTTCTAGGAAATGACAGCTAGCAAAACAAGAGCAAAGTGGCTGCATCAACACAAGTGCTGTGCTGCTCTTCAGATGCGCACTGGCACTGCTCTCAGGGGTTTACTTTGCCCAGAGAAAATCACATGTTCCGCGTGTGTGTGTGTGTGTGTGTGTGTCAGTGTTGTCAGCGAAGAATCTGTAGGGAGCTGGACGGCGACTTCAGGGCCTCCTGGTGTGCAGGACTGCTCTTGACTTGCAGGAACAATGTTAATATCATGATTCAATAACATGTCGTAAATAATTTTAATGCAACCGAGTGATGCTACTGAGCGTTGATTGCAAGCACAAACAGGAAAGCACTGAAAACATAGCAAGTTAAAACAGACTTCTTGGCAGGGTTTATTTCTGTCTAATCTCTCCTGACAGTCATCTGGACGAGCATAGAGACATCTGTCGGCAAACCTTGCTCATGTGGATTTACTTCTGTCTAAGATCACTTTACCCATGGCTGAGCTTAAAGCAAAAAGCAGCAACAATTCATATCTGTTTTTCTACTTCATCTCCCACCGATGATAGTGATTCAAAGGCCGGTTCAACTGTCTGCCAGTTTTTCTTAGTTCTAGGCGAAAATAAAGAAAGAAAGAAAGAAAGAAAGAAAAAATAATAATAATAAAATAAAATAAAATAAAATCGGGTTATGATATTATTACATCTGCTCCTGGGTCATTGTCTGACACACCCTCCACCTTCAGTTCAATGTCTCCCTAACCTGTTGCCACTCCCTGAGTGGCTCTCTCCTTGTGTGTATGTGAGTGTGTGCGTGTGTGATTGTTTGAGAAGAACCCCACCAGCTGCAACCAGGCCCATAATCTAGACCTCCATAAATACCCAGCCCTGCCTCCCTCTCTCTGCCAGATTGTAGAGCTTGCTGCTCATCAGTGTCGTGACACATTGTGGCATGTTTTTTTTTTAAATACCAGTCTAACTATTCAGCATTCAGTTCTTGTAGTCCATTTCACCTGTACTCATCTTGTTACCCATCTTCCTTGAAGTCTGTTCTGAATCTGCCCCCCGTCTCCTGCTCCTTGTCTGATCAACCATGTGACCATGCACTCCACAGCCCCCCTGGGATGCCACTCTGGACCTACTACCCTGGCCACTAACTGCTCCTACCCAAGCCTCAGTTCCTGGTTCTTAGCTTCCAGTACAAGCTTCCACCAGCTTGCTGCCCATCTTCCCCCTACCTTGCCATAAATACTGCATCTTCTACCTCATTCCTGCCTCCTTGTCTCTCTCTGCACCTGGGTTCACCTGTTCTACGGCCCCTCATAGCTCCCTGAAAATTGTACACATCAATAAAAGCTGTCCTAAAAAACCTGAATCACTTAAAAGTCCTTGTGCTTGGGTCCTTTTTGTGCCACATGTGCCATCAGAGATGTTGACACATTTTGTCTTTTGTTGTCAATATTTGATTATGTAGTGTGAGTTCAAATCTTCTTTATGTCTCTGTACCCAAACCAAACTATGTTTCAAAAACTAAGTCAGCAAACTTTGATAAAAGTTTAACATCTTAACTTCTTATGTTTTGACTCTGAGTTTGACTTTAAATTTTCACTTTTGTTCATTTTTAACCACTTTTCAGTACTTTTCAGTTTATTTTCTTGCCCCAGTTGGGTTACAGCATTAAATCGTTTTGCTGCATTGCTGGCAGCCACAGTCAGAGTGGTAACTGTCCATACAGTACAAACATGACAATCCAGCTTTTATGCCTAAAGATTGTGGGGAGTGGCTGATGTGGATACCAGTCTTCATAATGACTTGCACCGTTGTATTTTTATGACTGAAGACCATGTGACTCATCTGAGACATACATGTATGAAGAGACACATAACAAACCTCCATTATGCAAGTGTCTTCAAATTCGAAAGATGAAGGCTTTTTGGGGAATTCTGAGCCAAATACAATAAATTATGGAAAGATTATAATAATTATAGAACAAGTGAAAGACCATTTGGACATTTTTGTTAACTCATCCCTAAAGTTACAAGGCTGAACTCATGATTTTATGGTCTGATGAGTTAATAATTAAAGAACGGTTAAAATTTAATGATGATAATGATGTTTTACAGTGTAGAGGAATCTGTTTTAACGTGAACATGGAGTCAGCTCTGAAAGTTGATTTTCTAACACTCTACAACTATAGACCACGGGCTGTAAGACCTTTTTGACTTTGCAATTGATTACAGATAATAATAATAACTGAACAGGAATCACTTGAGGACTTTTTTCTTTTTTTCTTTGCCAACATTTCAGTTTCTACTCTACATGTTGTTAATTTATATTTCTGAGACCTGACAACTTGTAATCTATATTTATGCCTAAAAACATAAACTGGCATTTTTACAGTGTGGTCACTAAATCAGCAGAAAATTAAAGAAACAATTTCACAAAAAAAATTTGTATTTTTGCAATATTTTTATTTGGGCCACATTCTCATCAGCAGCAGTTCATGCTATTTAGCAGCATTCGTCGTTTCATGGGCTCTGTGGTGTTGCTGTGTGATTGACAGGGGAGCTCTTATGAGAGCATATCTGAGACTTTATGAGTGCCTCATGGCTCCGGATTGTGCAACAGAATTGCCTTCGAGTTACACAGCCAACGCAGTGAGGTTTGGCCAGGAGTCTGAGGACACACTGGCAGCCCTGCGTTTGTGGTTACGTCATTACAGCGAGTGTGAAAGCTGAAAAGACAAGAGAAAGAGTGAGTGATTAAGATGCAGAGTGAATTAAGAAGAGGAGAAAGCAAAAACAACGCACAGAGGGAAAGTTGGTTGTAATTTGCACACACATCCTTCCATAAGGGCGTGGTACAGAGGGTTTGTGGCATTTGAGGTGAAACTGGTAATCCCTGAGCGTAAGCAAAAGGAGAGGAAAAGACAAAGATGGCTTTGCAGAGTAACTCCCAGATCAAGAACAAGCAGGGATTTCTTAAACAGATGGATGGAGGCAGATGTAAACGATGGCCAACATTTTTTGAAGGATTCTACTTACTCGGAGAAATATAGCGTCTCTGCAGAGCTTGTCAGTGTGAGAGAGGCTGGAGCTGGGAGGTATGCACAGTGTGTGTTTTTTTGGAGAGGTATGTGATGTAAAACGGTGGAAGTGGGATAGCAGCTGAGGCTGTCCAGCACCCATGAATCAGGCTGAGGCACCGTGAAGCAGCGGCCCTCATAGGAGCCAGATGGGCCCTTGGCTCAACACTGGCAGGGATGAAGGAACACACACACACACATGCAGGCTGGATGGGAACAAACAAGCTCTTATGTGAACTGCAGATACTCGGAAATACAAGTGAAAGCAAATACATGCATGTACACACACTTAACATAAAATGGTTTAGATTTACACACATACATGAAGTGCACATAAAACATGCAATGTGACAGGAACAGGTACACACACAGTCACACAGACTTTCCTTCTTATTTTATTTAGCCCCAAAACTGACAAGAGCCACTAAAGGTCATCAGACAAGTCAATAAAAATAAAACTGATTATATCAAGAGACACTATTCTTAGTTAAGTTATTAAAATCAAGTATAATAATACGAAAACCTTTATACTTTTCCTTTGACCTATAATTGGTTGGTAAAAAGAAAAACCTTTTACCACCAGTCAGTTAATAAATTAAATCAAAACTTTTTGCTTTGGTTTATTTACTTTTGTATTTATTTGTTTATTTTCCTTTTTTGTAGTCTTTGCAACTTTTAATCATTTATTCCATATTTTCCCACCCTCAAAATTTCCAATTTTCCTCACCCTCAGCTCTTTATCTCCACGAACCAACTGTTAATATTTGCATACGCAAATGAAATGAGTTAGCTACAGTGCTGCCAAATTAGATTTAACAACTTTTCTGACCCCTTTAGCAACATTAAAAAAAAAAACAACAATAACAGCAACAAATGTAGCGACTTTTTGGAGAGACGGCAGCACTGCCCTGCAAGTAAGAGGTCAGGTTTTCCCTCCACAGGTACACCTCTCTGTACGTCTGCTCTGTTCTGTGAGCACAGTCAGTCCACAAGGCAGCTGATGACTGATTTCCATCATGGTCCTCAATGAAGAAAAAAGACACTTGAAAATGAAGATAATGTTATGAAGAAAGCACAATGTCTGAACTTCTAAGTATTGTCTAACTTCTAGATTTTAATTTTATAAGAAGTTCAAACTTCAGAAGTAGTATGAACACTTTTAGTGCTTTTGGAAAAAAATAAAAATAAACTTAGTAATTTTATTTTAAACAGTAATAACTTGACAAATTGGTTCACATGAGGCAAAATCCTAGAAAAAAAGAGGGGCAAAACAACGAAGGCAAAACGAAGGAGCCGTGAACTCCAACTGCAACAGATACTCTGCCCTCAGATCACTTCAGCAGGTCAGTGTGTTTCAATGGGGCCTGAAAAGTGTATGTTTGCTGCAATGAATGGTTTCCTAAAGCCCATCATCCCTGTCCGGTTGACTTAAGTTAGACAGACTGTGACTGATTTCAACCCATGGTGAACCCATATGATCCAAGTTTACAGGCCACAAAAGAGATGGGTCCAGGAAAAAGAGCCGCTGTTCATGGACTTAGACAATAATCGACCTTCATGTGACGGGTTTACTGGCTCTTTCCTGAAAAAAACAATGTTATTAGTTGCTTATTTACAGATCAATACTAAGAAAAACTTACAAAACTTTGAGGTCTTTAATGTGCAAACAGTCGTAGCTTAAACATATATTTCAAAAATTCTTTGTATGGCTATCATAATAAAATCAACCCTTTTCCCAACAAATAAACAATAACAGTAATTTATACTGAATATATTAATGACTATATATTTTTGTTCAGATTTAGAAGGTGCTGGTAAAAGCCTTTTCCTGGGAGGTCTTTCACATATCTGAACTCTTTTTTTTTTTTTTTATTTTACTGATAATAAACACACAAACTGCTCTGACAAGAGTTTGCATGTAATAATAAAAATAATCTCTCCATAAACATCTGTGGCTGCTCAAGATCATGTTCATAAACATTTCCATGGTTTTATCCACTGCCCTCTGTGGGCCTGTCCAGAGCAGTGTGCCACAGTTTCATCCACTGTGACTGACTGCTAATTATAGTCTCCTATGGACAAGCAGCTTTGAAATATGGCTGTATTGACATCTATCAAATTGCTGTGGCAGGATTTGGTTTTTGTGGTGTCATATATCCAATAAATCCAGTCCTCGTGAAGGCAGAACAAAGAACGGTAATTATGAACAGATAGAAAATGAAACCGTCCAGATGGAAAAGGATGAGTCACACAGATGCAGATGCTCAGCCCTCAAAATATCCAGAATCCAGAAAACAGAGTTAAAGTCTGCAAACAAATGTAAATTTCACCACTTCATGGAAGACTGTGAGAGGGGGATTTATTACCAGTAATAACATGGCAGAAAGAAAATGTAAATGCTATTTCAAGTTCAGCTCAGATGTACCAAACTACTGTGCATTTAAAAACTGTGACCGGTTGTGATTTTAGCTCAGCTGAATGGAAAAGCTGACTTAATTCAAACTAATAAGACAGAAACAAAACTGCTGAGGTTTCTTCAAATTACATCCAAGTGTAAAAAGTTTTCCTTCACTCTGTCTTTTCTATAGTTTTGGAAGGAATTTCTGTATTCTGCTGCCTTCAAGTACAAGTAAAATTAGTTTTTTTTTCTCCTTTTTTTGTAATAAGTACAGGTAATTTTTTTTTTTTTTTTTTTTAAATCAGGGCTATCAGGGAAGATATCTTTACTATTGAGGAATATAGATTTCCATTCATTCGTTTTACTTTTGATATATAATCCAGTTTTGTTCATTTTATGAATTGCAATTTGATGTTGTCTTTGTTCCACTTTTACTACTTCTTCTACTACAAATACAAATACAAATACTACTACTACTACTACTACTACTACTACTAATAATAATAATACATTCGCACAACAGCCATCTAAAATAATATAGGATCAAAAGTACCTTTATAAACTTCATGACTTTTTCATTTAAGGCATCTATTAATACACAAAAAACTAAATATCAATGTTTTGTTGCCTTTAAAAGTTGAATCTGGAAAACTACAAGGAGTCCTTGAAGGCAGCATTATCCACAACAGCTTGTTCCCTGCTGCAGAGGCTTTTCTGCTCTGCGGGACAGACACTGCTGAACACAGACCTCTGCTGGCTACATGTTGTAAACACTGCCTATACACTGACACTGTACAGACATTAGACCTGTACGTTTGAAATCCAAAACAACTCTGGTTGTTAGTGCAGAAATGTCTGATTGTCTCTGAGGTAACTGAAACTGAAAGTGTGAATTTTAACAATCTTTGAAGTTAAACTGCTCTCATGCACAAGTTATCTGTGTTAGGATTACAGTGCATATGCAGTGATTGTTATACCATCTGACACTGGTGCTAGAAGGGTCCTCCAGTCATGCAGTGTTACACTTTCATAAAGTCACGAGTGACAGATTATTATCCTATTATATAATACAATGGGTCTGGTGGTAAATCAATATTCAAAATGGCAGGTTTCTGTATGAATACCTTCCCTGTATGACTTCAGCTTTGGACATTTTGATACAACAAAAGGAGGTGAAAAATACCTTCTCATTCTTAATTTCTGGTTGGATTCTTTCCTTAGTGGGCAATCAGCCACTTTATGACCCCCTTCACACATCTTCTTCCCAGCTGGAAAATCTGCACATCAAACTCAGCTGCTACAGTATTTTGTTTTCTTTGCCAGTCCACGTGTCTCTGGGCAGATATATTTCTCCATTCTGGAAAATCGCCAAAAATCAAAGTCTCAATTTAATCTTATTATCATTCATTTTAATATTGTGCTGGAGTCACTGTTATGAACCCTTTGTGGCTGTCTAACACTGGTATATTAGGAACTGTCAATGTGGAAACAGGTTTACTAAAACTGATACTGATGTTTGACAAATTAAGAAAAGAGACGCTGGTCCAAGATCTCCCACAGGGATTAAGATTGGGTGACTTTGAAGGCCATAGGATACAATTCACATGATTTTTATACTCATCAGATCCTTCAGTGAGCCCTTACACCCTGCTTATTTTTCTTTGAATTTCTCACCTGTCTTTATGACTCCATCAAATATCAGCTCTAATGTCCTAAATATTGCTCACCTGACACCATCACACATTGTCCACCAGATAGCATACATGTTCCTCCTACCTGTCTTTAAAGAGTACAGTACATCATTGTGGCATTTTACCCATAAAGCCCACTAGGTGGCAGTGGTAGCCTGCTGTTGAGCCTGCTGGAGCTGATGAACCCATTAACCCTCACTTTCCACCCCAGAGTGAGAGAATCCTCAACCTCCCAGCACTGTAACAGAGATATGAGCCTGTCTTATGCTGTTTTAACTCTGACATGCTGTGCTGCCTGACTGGGCTGTAGGCTGATTATGTATTTATATGCGTGTGTGTCTGTGTGTGTTTGTGTGTGTGTGTGTGTGTGTGTGTGTGTGTGTGTGTGTGTGTGTGTGTGTGGATAAGAATATGTCTGTAGGATGAAGTAAGTTGTCAAGAGTCCATCTTGGTTTCCCATTCCCTTGCTCACTCCCTATAGCACACACACACACACACACACACACCTCCTCTTTACATATTGCAGGTTAGAGCTGTGTGTAGGTGTGTGTTGCTGTGGTCTCCTGGGCGCTGAACCTCTGCCCAGACTACTAATGCCGTACCTGCTCCTCATTAGAATGTCCCGTTTGAGTTCGGCCATCTGCACCAGCTGGTTGGCAAACCCTCTGCCAACCGTTTGATGTCAACGAGGAGTACGGCGATGCGCTCACGATGGTGTCCCAGCTCCAGGGTTAAAAAGACCTTTTTGCTTTGTAGTTTTTTTTTTTTGAAAAGCCTGGGAAAAGTCCTGATGTTTTCATCTAGGCTAGGAAGGCTTATAGGAGACCTAGGAGGGTTTGGATGGCATCAGGTAACAGTACCTCACCAAGGTTTGCACAGTCTGAGCAGCCTGAGACGTGCTGGATTTGTCTTGGCAGATGCTTAAGCAGAAAGTGGAAGAGGTGATGTAGCAGTAAACAGAGAGGAGGTGAAACTAGACTGAATGCATAAATTGTCTTCCTGTCACTGGGTTGCAGCCTGTTTTGAAAAATCAACATCATAAAATCTTTCCATAAAATCTCAACATCTCGTCCTGCGATTCAACATGAAATAATAACCTTCATCTGGAATTACCCCATACTGATACACTCCGTATTGATATTTGTGATTTTATGCCTTCATAAATAAGTAGACACACTGGCCCTTTTAGGCCAACAAAATATAAATGCACAGGGCTGGTATCAGTATTGGTAATACTTCATTTTAGGATATATAAACATATTTTTACCTTTTCTTTCAATCAACAAAAAATGTTTACTGTTTAATAGTGTTTGGAGTTATATTCTGTAAGATTTCATTCTATTTATAGTCTGCATTTTATCTGTAAAAGCCATTCAGTGTATTTATATTCTGTGATCACCTCCTCATACGATTTCATCGTTGGTGGTGGAGTCCTCTGCTTCTGTTTGCCGTTGAATTCAAGTTGCCTGATACCCAGTGCTGTGGACGCATTTCAGTTTTAAACAACACATGTTGACTTTTGATACGAGACCTTATAAAGGCCCTATAAAATAATTCACCACCATTTTAATCCTGGTGGTGTGGAAACAGATGTTAGACGTTCATGTCAAGAAACCCAATTTTACAGAAAACGTAACTGAATAATAGAATATGAAAAACCATTAAAGGTGGTGGAGGCTTGGGAACAATATTTGTAAAATCCTGCAGATCTGTGCCTCCTACCCAGTGTCATGGAGGTGAACGGGGCTTTGTTTGTGGTGCTCAGCACAGTGAAAAATTACATTTGAAAAATTTAACAGCAACACTCAAGAAACACTGTCCTTGATACTATGCATAATCCACACAACACAGTCCACTGTTTTCTTCAGTAGAAAGTAGTTCAAAAGAAAACTGTGTGAGGAGTGTGGATTATCCAAAACAACCACTTTGTGTGTGTGTGTGTGTGTGTGGGGGGGGGGGGGGGGTCTTTTATTAAATTTACAAATAAATAAATAAATAAATAAATAAATATGTGTGTGTATATATATGTATATATGTGTATATATAACCGAATATGTGTATATATAACAGAATGCAGAGCTGTGGCTGCAGCTCTGCATTCTGTGGGTTAACTGGCTACTTTACAAAAAAAAAATAAAAAAAAGTATATAGATATATACTTTTTTTTGTATATAGTATATACTATATATATATATATTTTTGTAATACACTGCGGTGACTCTCCAGTTACTGGCTGTCATACTGAATTTATCCGCAAGGCGGAGCTGTTGACAAACAGTCAGACCAAAACACCCTGTAACAGAACCAGCGAGCGAGCTTTCTATGCTAGCGAGACGAGAGGCGCGTGAAATGGACGAAGAAAGAACCATTAACCGGCAACCAGCCAATCCATCCAGCTCCATCTGTGCTAAAAGCGAGCGTGTGGATGCATTTTGGTTTTCGTGGCAGGAGTTTTAAACACGTCGACAGGACGTTGTCTGCAAACGTTGTCGCACTAAGCTAAAATACTGTGGT
This sequence comes from Toxotes jaculatrix, assembly GCF_017976425.1. Classification (NCBI taxonomy): domain Eukaryota; kingdom Metazoa; phylum Chordata; class Actinopteri; family Toxotidae; genus Toxotes; species Toxotes jaculatrix. The sequence goes on along the minus strand of NC_054402.1, from coordinate 22,630,835 downwards.
AATATTAGCAACATGAGGGCTCCAGGTGCGAACCCCGGTCTGAGCTTTGCCTGGGCCTGCGTGGGTTTTCTCCGGGTACTCCAGCTTCCTCCCACAATCCCCAAAACATGCACATTGGGTTAACTGGCTACTTTACACTGACCCTAGGTGACTGTGTGCGTGTGTAGTTGTCTGTCTTTGCGTGTCGGCCCTGCGATTGACTGGCGACCAGTCCGGGGTGAACCCCGCCACTCGGCCGTAGTCAGCGGGGATAGGCTCCAGCTCCGCCGCGACCCTGACGGATCAAGCGGAATAGAAAACGGATGGATGGATGGAGGAGGGCTCACATGTCGCGCTTCCATCCAGAGGAGGCTGCGTGGGCTGAAGATATCCGCCTGAAGCCTCATTCCACCGAATCAACGTCCTCTCCACGAGGTGAGTACAAAATTATCCCCAGTGAAAGACTACATCTAAAACGAGTTACAAGTAATAATAATTTGGAAGTTACAGCTGTACTGCACAATACTGAAGGTGCTTTGAGATGTTTCTCAATAAAAGAGAAGTATTTCAGCAGCTGACTTTTTTAATGGTGCAATGCGTTTATGGCGTATTTTGGGTTACTGTTGTCAAATGGAAACTAAATTATCGATTGGTAATCGAATCGAATCAGGAAATTGGACCGATTAATCACCCCTAATACACACATGCATATTTTTTCCTCTTCCTTAATCTGATGTTAAACACTACTCAAGTGGTTTTCTTGCCACTACTAAAAGAGAAAAGTGAGTCATACTGGGTTTAGCATCACTAAATCCGTGCTTGCGTGATAACAAACCATGCCCTGGTGTTTTTTACCACCTGTATTTGTGTCAGTGGCACCTCATAAATAAACAGTCAGTGGCTGCTCTGGCCTGCTCTAATGTTACGCTGGCCTGTGGGGCAGGCAGATCCGTCTGAGGGAAATATGACAAGGTTGCCTTCAGATGTCTGCGATGTGAATAAACATGTGCTCAGAGATACTGGATACGGGTAAATACACCCACAGGCTCTGGCTGACACATGGCCGAGCTAATCCTGCTTTCAATCTCTTCATCTTCCTCTTTCTCCCTCTCTCTTTCTCTTTCTCTTTCTCCTGGCTCTCCGCCTTCATCACGTCATCGTCTCCCACACTTTGAAAGCAAAGCTGCACAAACCCGAGGATCTAAATGAGGATGGGTGGAGGATGAGAGGAGTGTTGGGAGGCAGCGTTTTAAACATATGTAATGGCTGACTCTCCATCATGCGGAGCCTCTTAGGAGGGTGCAGTCGTCAGACCTGTGCTGTGAATGGCCCACCGAAACATTAAGATGAATTAATCATTGCCTTTTCTTCCACGCTCCTCTTCCACTCTTTCTTTCTCCATCTCTGCTCTTTCTCAAACTCCTACAAACACTCACCTCCACCTCTCTCTGTTCTTTGTGTCAGCAGTACATTTTTACCCTTCTCTCTTTGCAGCATCTCTTTCTTTTTGCACTCCCTCTTACCTCTTCCCATCATCCCCATCCATCTCTCTCGCAGCTTAAATCCCTCTCTTCCTCCCCTCCAGCGTGTTGTACGGATGTGTAATGCTGACCCACTTTATCTGATGGGATGCAGAAAAAAAAAGAAGTAAGCGACGACTGAGAGAAGGGAAAGATGGAAGGAGGGAAGGACTTCACCCCCCCCGCCGCTCATGTCCCACAGTTCTGTGTTTAAGGTAAATATTTTTACAGCACCACTCATCACAAGGACTTCTGGGACCCCCCACCCCCCCTCCACCTTGTCAACCACCTCTCACAGTGAGATCAAATATTCATGTACCCTCCCATCATCGCTCTCCCTCCTCATCTCTCCATTACCCAGTGTGTTTAACCCCCACATCATGTCATTTCTAGTTCTGTCACTCCCACTCATGCTTTTTCGCCCCCTCGCGTTTCACAGCTCCATACTTCAACTCCCATATCTCTCCGCCCATAAGCTCATGGCAAACCATTGCTCTCTGTACCAGTGCTCGGGTATGTGTGTCACGGATGGGTCACACTTCACATGCAGTTAACACATCAGGTGGGATTTATATGAACAGTCTATCCTCTCATGTGTGTTTCAGTGGGTTTCTGGGTAAAATGATAAAGGAGCAGTGTAGCACAAGCTGATATGCATGTGATGACAAAGCAAAAGTGGTGCACCTTAATGGAAGCAGAGAGGATGAAGACAGGAGTGAAGCCTGCTGAGAGGACACATAGCTTCCACTTGTCTTCTGTTCTCCTCCCTCCTCACAGTCTATCAGCATCCCTCCATCATACCGACCACCTGCCACTCAACTTCTACCTTCCTAATGCAATCACCTAAACCTGTAAATGCTACTGATGTTGCCCCAGAAGACCATAGAAGAATGGAAGAAATATAGTGGCAATATGTGTTGTGACCCTTGTATTATCTCTTTCATCATTTTAATTTATATTGTGTGTGTATGATAATTTTTTTCCACATAAAGTTCTGTATGAAGAAATAATTGACAAACAGGAAAACATGGGGACAGGTACTGTTTAAGGAATTGTTTTGCTTCTGGGTATATAACATGCCTGTGATGCATAGGGTGTTGTGTGTACTTTACTAACTGAGAGCAGGCTTCATACAAAATACACAGAACACAGGTGTTGAAGGGATCAACAGGCCCAACAGCTGAGTTCTGCCCTGGGCCCAACTCACAGGTTAATACAGGCTTGCATAGGGAATTAACTATAAAGCAAAAGAAGTCATGATAAACTCACTAAGAGGCCTTACAAGAATATTATAGGAATTATAATGTAATTATATACAATTATATACTGCACTGTATGATGGAGTGGCTGTTGCACTGCTAACAGCTAATGGAGATCCACGTAAATACACAAATAAAGCAGAGGCTGTTCATGAGATTAATTAAATACATTTACTCAACTATGATAGTTGAGTTTTTTAGGTACTTTGAGTATTTACATTTTACACTTCTCCTTTTTGACTAATGCCTCAATAACATTCATCCAAAGATACAATGTTAAATCTGATCTCATTTAAATTCAAGTTTTGAATACATTAATTCAAGTGTCACACTCCCAGGGATTCACGGTCCATGAGGCTTACAAGACACCACTTAGTAACACCTGTGCTTTTCACTATGACAAGTCAAAATGTTTGCTGTAAAAAGGCCTAGGTGAGAGCTTTTGTCAGTGTCAGAGCGCAGGCATACGGCTATTTCCTGGAGGCAACCGGATTTGTATCAATCTTATACGGGTAGAAAAGCTAATTTAGTTCATTTTTGGCCAGAACTATTGCGTTGCATCTGTCACGTGAAACGGAGCGTATCAGTGAAACACGTATGAAAGAGGCCGCTCTCCATAATCAGTATTTTTGCATTTGTTGCTCAAGTACAAGCAGATTTTCTTTTTAAATCCTATATACTTTAACTTATAGTGGCACTATAGATATACTATCTATATGCCATAGATAGACAAAAGTACCATAACTACCGATGTTTGTGTTCCTATAGGACCATCTTATTGATGGCTGACATTCAGAACTGGCTGTGAACAAGAAGGAGAGAGAGAGAGAGACTGTGAGTCAGGGAGATTGAAGGGGCATTTGAAGAGAGGGATGGAAGTCAGATGGGTGGACAGAAGAGCACGTGGCAAACCTGCCTCTCCTGCCGCTCCCTCTATGAATATTTGATGCAAGGGACTAAAACCAGCGCCGTGAACTCTGAAAGAGTGTGACAGCTGAAAATGCTCGGAGGAGAGCGGCTTACAACAGCCATCTAGAAGCAAAACGCGGGGCGAGCTGCTACTCTGAGAGAAGAAGGGAGATAGCACGTGAGTGTGTAGAAGCATGGCAGGGTCGGGACAGGAAACTGTAGTGCAGAGACACACACACACACACATCTTTATCATGAGGGATAACGTGGAATAGAATCGGCAGGATGAAGGTGGAACTGAAATTGTAAAATTGTTGTACTGTAAGCCCAAATGTATCATTTCGTGGAAATGTAATTGCATTTTTATATTTATTGGTGATAGTTTGCTTTGTAAAAGAGCAAGTCGAGCTTATCTATTTCTTTCAAATGTGCATTCATACTCCCAGTCTTAAAAATCTATGCTTAAATCTAGTCTTAATTCTAATCTTAAATTCTCAGCTTAACCTAGCTTCTTGAAGAAGGGAGAACTGCCACGTTATCCTTGCATTGGAGGATTTTGTCCACCCTTGCGAGGACATTTTGTCATTATAAAACGTACAGGAACACACACGGAGGTTTGCACACACTGACACACTGTGGGCAGGCAGGGGCCATTAAAATATTGATGGAAGCTCTCTCCTTGCCTTAATGAAAAATCACCCTTCGATAAATGTTTCATCCCTCCAGATGCATCACCTACCCATTTTTAACAGATGAGGCAATTCGCCGTAGAAACACAAACGCTGGGGGAAATGGGTCTCACCGCAATTTGTTGCCATCAGCATACAACTGAGAGGGACACGCTGGAGGACATTTTAGAACACAAAGAGAGCAGAGGAGAAAGAACTACTGTTTTTACATGTTCTCTCCCAATCGGATTTCTTTCATACACAAGATGTGGGGCTGTTACGTGTGTGTAAATAATAGTGTAAACAGCCAAATTGACCAGGTAATTGTAACAACCTAGGGACCGTAGCAGATTCTTTTATCATTTACCCTTTTTAGATTCAGTTCCTCACGTCACCGTGATATGGTGAATGATAAGTCTACAGCGGCATTAGCAGCTCTGTGAGGCTGGACACGGGCACAGTGATGCTTTGAACTAAATGTCAGCGTCCGCATGCAAACATGTTGATGTTTAGCATGCATATTCAGCATGTTCACCATCTTAGTATGGTGGCATGCTAACATTTGCTGGTTAGTGATAACACAGTTGAGGGTAGGGCTGTAAAATCGTTTTCATTATTGACTGGCTTCCTACATCTCAAGGTGATCTATCTCAACAGCTTGTCCAAAACTCAAAGATATTCAGTTTGCTATCTTATATGACTAAGAAAAGCTAAAAATCCTGACATCTGAGAAGCTGGAAGCACGTTTTAGCTTAAAAATTATTAACTGATTTTTAAAACATATGCTGATCCAGTCAGAGGATCACCAAGATCATTAGGATTCATCCTCGGAGCACAATGAATATCTGCACCAAATTTCATAGCAATCCATCCATAATTTGTTGAGATATTTCAGTCTTGACCAAAGTGGTGGACCAGTCGTCCAGCACTGTAAGAAATACACAACAGGATGTTAGCAATGTACTTGAGAGGTGTTGATTTAAAGGAAGGGAAAAGGAACTTAAATGAGAAAAGCTGTTGGCAGTGTGTTGAATTCCTGGATCAATGTTGCTGTTGTTGTTGTGAAATCTGATCAGAAAAAGCTTAATCTGTCTCAAATATCATCTCTAAATGTCCACTGTGAGTGGATGTTTAGCAGTCACACCGAGTAAAAAGCCATTGCAGAGGAAGCACAGATATCAGTTTTTCCAACAACAGAATCTCTATTAAGCAGACTGCAGCACAGCCAGAGACATGAAGTGCTTTGAATGGGGGGGGGGGGGGGGTGGTGGTGGTGGCGGCTGTATTCTGGAGACTGGGAATTCAGAAACTGAAATAAAGTTGGCAAATAACTGGCCTGACAGAAACAGTAAATGATGATATGATGATTCATCATAGAAAAAACAATAAAACTGCACTGACTATTTCAAGCTGATTCTAAAGAAGTGAAAATATGTTGTTTGGTGGTAGAAAAGTATACCAGTAGATCAAACTTTTTTTTTTCTTTTTTTTTTTATATTAAGGACCCCCAAAGAGAAAAACACGAGTTATTTAGCATGGGGCAGCATGAGTGTGATAATTTATGGCTGTCTTTTGATTCAGCTTTGTTATAGCCTTTCATGTTGACCAGATGAGAGCACAGAAACTCTCTTTTTTTAGAGTTTGAATCCAGCTTGAAAACTTGAATGTTCCCCCACCATTGTGGGAATGTTTTACTATCCCTCGGGTGTTGTACGCTGACTCAACATCTAAGGGCTGAAGATAATAAATAAGATCTACACAGGCAGCCAGTGTGTGTGGAAAGTATGTTTCCTATCAGCGTGAGCCTCCGACCCACTAACCCACTTTATGCCATACCAGCAGCCCATGATTTTTGCCATGCAATGCAACATCTGCTGTTTAGCTCACGCCACCTGCTTGCCTATATTTGTACACTCTTCATATACTATGTATATATATGTATCTTGCATGTCACATGTCATAACCGCTAAAGTGCCTGCTAAAGTTTGCACACAAGCTGTTTCAACTGTCCAACTGTGGTGGCATCAATAATTGAGTGTGCGATAGAAAGAATGCATGAATAGTTTCGCTTGAATATAAACAGCAATAGGCTCTCTCTCCTCTGTCAACACTGAGTTTTATTGATACGCTGGAATGATTGATTGTCCGAGGCCTGATACGCATGAAAAATAACATGAACGTTTTGATTGTTCATGCGTGGTGTGGCTGGGTGTGGCTGCTCTGGGTTAAATTACAGCAGAGACTTGTTTGGGACATATTTTCCTTCTCAGCAACTGTAATTAGAAAAGCCTTCCTGCTCCCTCACTCACACAGCAAACATGTACTGTAACTATAACTCCTCTGGGCTATTTTCCCAAAGTCTTGCCAGACTGTAAAGGACTGCAACTTGTTTGATTGGCAGCGCATGAGAGCTGAACATGGAAAGAAAGATTATGCGCAGAACCGGTCATATTAAAATGCATCCATCCTTATTAAGATTCAGAAAGGATTGGCTGATTCTGTCTTTATGGTACTCTCTGTCTCTTCATTGTTATTGAGCGAAAACCCATTAAAGCTGGGCTAAGACTTGGCAAGCTTGCAGGATGCTGCCAATACAACTCCGCTGACATTGTCGGTACCCTTGATACCTCAGTCGCTTGCTTGTCTCATGCTGAATGATAGAAATATTGGAATTCAACTGATTTCCCCTGGCAAAGCCCAGACACTTTCCCAGCTGCAGTTAAACACAATACAAGAGGTGAAACAGCTAAATTGAAAAGATAAAATAGTTTCAGCAGGCTTTTTTTAGAGACAATGGTGCCAATCAGGAAGGGTCCTAAAGGCATGAATAAGGAAAGGGCAATGTCAATGAATTCTCCTACAATATCCCTGTACGCCGGGAGGCTGGGAGGAACACAGCAGCAAAATGTCTGTGCAAAAAGCAGCGTTTGTTCGTGCTGTAACCATATTGCCATTCTTGTCCCTCTGCTTCATTTTTAACGGTTAATTCAGTCACCTGCTCTTTGGTTGATCTCTGCGGTCGCGTTCCAAACCAAATGCGTGTGTTATAGTTTGTTTAGGCCAGTGCTTGGCCAGCCACCAAGATAAATACACTACTCAATGGTGGCAGTGGTCCACTATCAGCTAGGTTAATGGTCTGTTTCTGCTACCCTGGTTGATTTTTGGCTTACTGACATACAGGCCTGACTGTTACACTATCAGGAGAGGTGTCTGTAATCCCACTGAATTCATTACAAACATTTCAGTATTATCATTTTTCAGGTAATGTGGTTATGTTTACATTTTAACTGGTGATTAAGACAGAACGCTTTTAAGCCATGAGTCAGCTTTGGCTTATTCAGTTTCTTTGTAAGAAAAACAAATAAAAAAAACAAACAAGCAAAAAAAAAAAAAAAAACAATGTTCAGCCAGTAAGGTTTGATAAAACATATGAGACAAATTAAAAGAATGTTTTAAATGAATAGTAGAAAAACATGGCAATTCATGCACTGAATGATATGAAGAGCAAGTAAAAGTTGTTCAAGCCTCCTTTTTTGTTTGTTTTTGTTTTTTTTTACTTGTAGTGCCAGGTTTTTGGAGAAGGAGGTTTTGCAGTTGATCAGTTGTTGTGCCAGGTGACCTAAAGTGGCCTCCAGGGGGTGACAAGCTACAGGTGGCCACAGCAGAGGACATGAAGAAGAATTGGATAGCTGCTGTCAGGCAGGGGTCACTGTAAAAAGATGAACTTTAGAAAGAACAGAGGAACGTAAGTCAGACTTTACTTCATTTCCCACAGTCAGAGTCTGAACAGAAAAGAAGTGCAGAACACTGTAATGGGGAAAGAGGGAAGTGGCAGTAATAGTAATCGTGTTAATGGGTTTGTAAATATTGATTGTAGTGGTTATAGCTTTTGAGGGAATTTTTGTCAGCCTTCTTCAGTTTCCTCTATTGATCTTAAACTCCCAAATGCACTGTTGGACTCTTTCCTATTTCATTTAAATCATTGTCACCGAGATACACCATTACTGTAATAAACCATTCTAGGTGAAAGCTATTGAGGTAGTATATGCATTAGTGTACTGTACATTCTCTAACTTTCCATTTTCTATTTTAATCCATGTCTGTCCAATTAACTGCAAACATACTGAGGCAATCTGCTCTTGTACACGGTGTTCATCCAAACGAATTGTCCACAGATCCAAAAGTTCAGTGATACAATTTCATGCCTCAGCAGATGAAATGATGTGACTATATATTCAGTACAAGGTTTATGCTTTTAGACATTATTACCTCCACTGTACAAGTCATAGAAATTTAAAAAGTTTCCATATTTTTATGAACCATATACTGTACATCAGTGATAATGACTTTTAATACAAACTGTGCCAGAAATTGACCGTTACTGGACTGAATCATGAATCATGATAGAGCCTTTCCCTGGTCACTCAAACAGAGTGGATAACACTGTCCCTTTTCTCCCACTGATTTTTCTGGTGATATAGGCAGTAGGTGGAGATCATTTCTGTTTTCCTGTGACGTTCATCGCTGCCAGTGTTAACTATCTTGATCATGGCTTCTGCTTATACGACACAAATAACCGTTCTAAGCCATTGCACTGAAAACAGATGCATGGCAGGCCTCTCATGCTTTTGGGAGTTCCTCGCATGCTGAAGTGGTGTGAATGGGATTCTGGTAAGAACATTACCGAAGGCTGCATTACTTTTTCCAAACATGAATCAGTCCTCATCCTTAAAGCTTTTTCCTTATGAGGTGAAAGGTAAGCACAGATGTAATCTCTGTGTCTCTTGTCCAGGTATGTTTAACTATAGTGAGCATTCAACAGGGGTCTGCTGGAAAAGTCTGGTCTTATGTTTCTCCTTGTGATATTTAAAATATCCTGCTACCAGTAGATGTGTAGCCCTGCAGCACTTCTACAGCTTCTTCATGGATCATGAAATGATCAGGATGCTGAACTTTTGACAGGGACCTGCAGCTTTAGCCTCAGTCTTTGACCATGCCACCATGTATGAAGACATTAAGTATTTCCTTATGGAAGATCATAACTGAATCAGCTCTAGTCATCGGCAGTAGAGATTAGCATCCAATAGGAAGAGGGGTTAAAGGTCATCACTAGGCAGATTGTGCTTCTTTGAGACAGCTGTGGGAGGTAAAGGTACGTCCAAATGTTCTGCAATTTGACCATTTGTCCTCTTCTTCCCACCTCCTCCCTACACTCCCCTCTGTCCACCAGCCTCCTGCTGCTGTGGACACCTTGCAGGTCGTTACTACTGAAGCTGACAAGGAAGAGGTTAACTGGTGCGATGGCACATTCTTGTGATTCTGAAAACAACTGCAGCCAATAGAGAAGAAACAGCAAAAGAAGGTTTAGTGTCTTTAAGTTTGCTTGTGAAGCCAAACGCCCCTTTGAAAATCACTGCTGTGGAAAGCTTGTGGCTGAGACGATCGCCTTTGTAGATGAACCCTGGTGTTGAAACCTCTGAATTACACAAACACAACCTTATGAATTAAAAAACGTCAATCACGCAGATCTGACAATATCCCACAATTCCACTGTGCATTTCTCCATTCATGCAAGCAGCTTGCTGGCAGTCAAATGAGAATGAATAATCACAGGTGGTTGGAACAGACATTTGCATTCCCAAAGGCCTCTTACAGCCTGAAAGCACTGTTGTGTGCCACTGCCTTGCAGCATCAGACAGCAGCCATGCATCACAACAATACAGCATTGGCAAACTCAGGACATATTGACACAGCAGTATAGCTGGGCTGGCAAGGTGGCAATCATGCCCACACACTGGTAGGCCTGGCAGAAACATGATCTGGGAGAGCTGTCGACTGGAGCTTTGGGCATGGCTGTTGGCAAGCCTTGGCATTTATAGTGCTGGTGTAATGAGTGTGTGATTGATTGGAACCACAATGGGGGCTCATGTACTCAGAATGGTATACAGCGCACACCAGGCGGCTGGCACTCCTGGATTAGAGGCCCCCTGGGTTCCCACCCAGATTAAAGGGTTACATTAAACAGCATGAATAAAAGATCGAAATTATTCTCTTTGGAGCGCACCCGCAGGAGAAAGGATTGAAGTGTGTTTACATTTGTGCCTGCTGGGAAGGATGGCTTGGAAGAAGCTTTTACCATTTCCTGTTTCCTCTTGAAACACACACACTTGCTTGCAGCAAATGTCTCTATCTGTTGCTTTATACATCCAAGGGCAAGCAGAATTTAAATATGTAATTACCAGCTACAAATTGTACAAATGGGACACCCGGAACATGATTATGCCAGTGTTAAAGGTTACCTCAGTCATTTGGATAATTACATTTTACATGCTTGGGGCCAGGTTCTCCTTGAAGAGGAGAGGGCGTGGAGGGAACAGTAGTGCCACCTGAACTGTTTCGGAGGAGACATCCACAAGAATAATGTTATCATGCTTTAATGAGGACATTTGCGCCCATGGTCAACATAATTTTGCTTAAACCTTACGCAGAAAAATAGCTGCGGGCGCTTTTATGATTTTAATCTTTCTAATTGGCTCTATAGTTCATGAGCTAATGTAATGAAGAAGGATGGGGCGCCTTAATAAACTACAGGACTTGTGGGTGAACCAGTGGGCAGCGTGGGTGCCTGGCCAACTCCCACCCCCTGCTGCACTATTTCATCTTCAACTCACTGATCACTTAAGCAAATGAACAGGCTGCTCACATGCCGTCATGGTGATATTTCACACGTTTTTACCAGCATTATAAATATTACAGCCATTTCCCCCACCCTTCCTCGCCGTGTTTTGCTAATTATTTATTTATAAAAACTACAGCTTAAGCAGTGTTTTACAGTTTTTTTTTTTCTTTTGCAGCAGTTCATGCCCAGTCTTGCCAAGACTGACGTGAAACATCCACTGCAGAACATAAAAAAAAAGCCTATAAAAAAGTTAGATTTACTACTACATCAAGGGGAATTAGGAAATAAAACCCAGATTCGGTGCCATCCTGATTGGAGATTTATCAAGCTGTTTCTATTGATTAGTAATTCATCATTCAGTCCGGGGCAATAGGCAAGCGGAAGGAGAGTTGTATCGGGCCTCCGATGATGACTCGCACATAATCAATGGCTGATAATACAGCGGTCGCCCTTATTATTGACGACCAGAGCAATGCTCCCCTCTGTTTCCCTATTCATTCACAGAGGGGTCAATTAAATAGCCGTCTCGGCCTCAGTTGGTTGCTGTCCAGTTGGTTAAAGCAAGCTGAAGTCCCACGGGAGGCAGAGGTGAAAGGGTGACGGACCTTGGGGTTTAGGGCCTAAAGGCGCAGCGGTACGCAGTTGGTGTCTCTAAGGAAAGAGGAATAAGATGTAGAAAAGAACTTATCAGCCAGCTCATCAGCCAACAGCCGCAAAATCACAGGTGCAGCTTGGTGTGGGACGGGCGTACAGCAAACTTAAGGCCAGGTTACGCTCTCCGGCTCTCCGGCTCTCCGGTCATTCTGTTTTGTCAGTCTCTGCATAAGGTTTGAGTGTGACTGTGTGTGTGTGTGAACCCTTGTTAAACTGCTGCATACTTAGTGGCTTGTGGTAAGAAAACGTTTTCCATTATTTTGCGCTTGGTGCGCTGACAAAAGTCTTTCATCACGAGCATTCCAGACATTTCTCTGTCTCACTTGTGAAAAACAACTGGAACGTGGACTGGGAAAAACACCAACACACATCGTCAGCCTGCTCTGTTTCTCCCTCCCACACACACCCACTGAGCCAGCAGGCGATGTTTGGGAGTAAGTTAAGACATTAGGTCTGGTGAGGGTGGTCTGACATCTCCTTCCACACAACTACACTGAGACAAATGTAGCTTACAAAGCTACATTTACAAAGCAAATTTACCTAACGACAGCTGCCCCCGTCCCAAAACCATGTTGGCCACCTCTCACCTCTTTACCTCCACTGACCCAGTCCTGCAGGTATCCCCTTTCTGCACCAGGTGACCCTTGACCCCTCAGTGCTGTCAGGTGATATCTTAATGGAATGGTGTTTCCAAACCACCGATATGAATGCCAGTGTCAAAACATGAATGACTGCTCACAGACACAGATCTGACCTGGTAACCTCAGGAGGACTCTGTCAGTCCAGCTGTTCCTGCTTAGACCCAGTTAAAACAAAAGAAAACTGATGCATTTGTTTAATTATATGTTACAAAAAAGATGGCGATGAGTAGAATTCATTAGATTTTCTGACTCGTCTTAAAAGATAACTCCTTTTTCTGAGGGGAACTGCAGAGTTGGGAGATTATTTTATGTGGGGTTGTCACAGTGAGCAACAACACTGAGTGCATTGTGAATATAATAGTATTGATTTGTGCAGCTTTAAATATTTTCATGTGAAAAGTACAACATGGATTTAACATAGGTACATAACACCTGTCCTATTTGTATCACTTCAGTTTTATATTAAATTGTCAGTACTACCCGGAAACTCTTATATGCTCTTAGGTTTTTTTTTGTTTACTCTCACCTTTACTTATGTTTTCAGATATTTTGTGTGTGCTGAATTAGTGTTTTTTTTTTATTTTTGTGTGGAGTGGAATTCATCTTTGCTGATGATCAGTTAATTTCAGCTCCATTTCAATGATTTACACCAACCTGAGCTGTGATGTCACCTTTATCATCTGACACGTCAAACTGTAATTAACGCTCTGTGATAAGACGCACAAAGTGCAGACAGAATAGCCGCGATCAATCTCTCGTCTGTGGTCAGAAGTGTAAATGTTTAGATGTACAGCCGTGTTACTTCCCATGTTAAAGCACATCCATTAGACAAGACTAACTCTGACCTGCTGGGTCTTTATCAGTGGGAGACTCTGCACCTGGACAATTGGATGTGTGTGTGTGTGTGTGTGTATGTGTTTATTGGTGCCTGTGGGAGCAGATCAATTCTAAAAATGTAAACGTGTGTTTTCCAGCCTATTTGTGAATTATTGTTATGGGTTTATGTTTATTTTGTGTAGTTGCGAGTGTGACTCCTGAGCTTGAGTTTGTGAGTGTTTTTGTGTCACAGGTCAGACTGGGAGAGACTGGGAGGCTGATGGGATCATGACATAACAATCACAACATGCCCCCCTAAAACATACACACACACGCACACGCACACACACACACACACACACTCCTTTCCCTCCCATAAGGAATGCTATTTTTCAGCCCAAGTCTGACTTTCCTGTTTGAATTAGAGGTGCAAACATCAGCCTGCCTTGATAAATGATGTTTATCCAGGGCCAAAGGATCAAGGCAACTGTAATGTAGTGTAAATTGATGATGAAACAAAGAGAGAGAGAACAACAGAGTGGAAAAAAACGATGAAGTCAACACTATAGTTGCTCTGTGTGTGAGTGTGAGTGTGTGTATGTGTGTGTGTGTGTTGGGGGAACGACGAGAGGCTGAATGTGAAGCAGAAATAAAGGGACAGAGATTTTAAGTTGGGTTAAAAAAGAGCAAAGCAGGGGGCATCAAGAATGTCTGGAGGCCACTCTTATCTCTCTGAATGAAAGGAATGCACACTCACACAGCAGCAGCAGCTAAATAAGATGTGCAGTGAAGGAGAAGCAAGAACAAATCAATGGATAGTTTAACACCCAGCTTCCAGGGGATATAAAGATACCTTTAGGGTAGGACACAAGTGAGTGTCTGTGTGTTCTTGTGCTTCTTTGTGTACACATGTAAGGGGGGTGGGGGCTCCAAAGAATTGTCCTATGTACTTTTAGCTGCAGGGGACTTGGGTGGGAACATACCCCCATGCACAACCTCAATCAACATCCCCCCTCCTCCTTACACACCTGCACCCCAGCAGGCCTGTCAGCCCAACTGCCTAGAACCTCTATTAATGGGGTGAAAAGAGTGTGTGGATGTGTTCTGTGGTAGGGGGGGTATTTAAGTGACTGAGTGGCAGGGTGTCTCTAAGCCACCCGTGGGTGTACCTGAAAGAGCACCACAGCCCTGAATGAGGCTTGAGCTGTGTCATCAGTTTTGGTGCGGAGGATTAGTTGTGTGCATTGAGTTGTGTGGCACAATTGCTGCACCAAACTCTGAGTTTAACACTGCCTCATTATATTACACTGCCTGCTTATATAGTCACAAGCCATAACATTAAAACTATGATCTGAAAGGTTAAAAGTGAGTTTTGAGTGAAACTGTGGTTTTACAGCTGAAAAGGAGGATTCACACATTTGGAAATATGATTTGAATGTGTGAGTGGGTTGCTTCACTCTTACAGTGTTTGAAGGTAATGTTTTCAGTGTTAAAAATCTGTTTCCATACTCGCTTCAGAGTCCACCGATGAATTTTAACCTCACCAGTTTAATCATTTATGAGATAGAGAATTCTGCTGACGGTTTGATAAGGAGGAGAACATGTTAAGTTAGGACTCGTGTTTAGTTCTCACTGGGTTACATGCTGTCTGTGAAGCAGTTCACTGAAAATTCACACTTTTCAGGGACTTTTAGGTGAAAATAAATACTGAGGTTGTTCCCCTAAGCTTTCAGGTTATTATTCTCAATTCTGCATTTGGATGTTGTCTAGGTGACTCCTACTGGTTTCGTGAAAAAGTGTTCTTCTTTGACAAGTAGCACTTTTCGTGGATAACCAGTCCATATTAAATCTGTGACTGTTTTTACCAACAGTCTGGTTACTAATAATTGCCTAGCGGCTGGTAGACACTGAAGAGTAATTCAAAAGGCAGAATTTCACATTTGAGCTGTAGAGGATAATCTGCTTTGTTCATGGTGATCACAGTTGCTCCCTTCTTTAAAAGCAACGCTAATGTCTGCCAGCAATGAGCCAATGATGACAACAGTACTTGGCAAATCAAACAGCAGTGGGGCAACAGCAGTCAGCCCCACCTGGCATCAAATTTTTGGACATCTGCTTTCATTACATTATGCTTTGGACATATGTATTTTTGTTTGACCTCACTCTGGGCACTTAAAATCGTGAGCGCGGGCATGAGCAGCCACTCAAGTCACGCACAATTAAAACACCATTTAAAAATGGTCTTATCCAGCCACTGACTGTAAATTGTAGAGCTATGAGAAATAACAGTGCCAGCTGCTGATTTTTTATGTCATGAATTAATCCAGAATTTTATTAATTTATGTTTCAATTATAATTAATTTAAGGAGGATGATGGTATAAAAATGACTAAAAAGTTGAAATACCTCTGCATCCAGGCCTAATAAACAAGTTATTCCTGATGGTGTAAGGTATTAAATTAAAACTAGCTAATTAAGGTATTATTTAAAACTTTAAAATTTAAAACTCTAAAACTAGAGTTTTATTGTAACAAGCCAGTTTCCCTATTGAAGATCATTGATGTTTAGTTTTCAACATCTAAGAGGCCGGATTTCAAAGTCAAAGGGTTTCTAGAACATATCATTCTTTTATTCATCCGGTAGCTGTGATTCTCTGGTTTAACCAAACAAATGACTCACTTGAAAAATCAGATTTTGTCATAAATCTGAATTAGGTCAGTGGAAATCAGATCAGTGAGGTAAGGAATGAAGCAAATAGTGCTGGGTTTCATAGATTTGGTTTGTTCAAGTCTCGTGTCTCTGACATTTAGGAAGCTGGAACAGTTGAAAAGAGAACAGTTGAAGAATTACGTGGCTGAACGTGGAATGCAGTGTAATTTGGAAGAAATTAGGTGATAAATAGGAAAAGAGCCACTTTCTTGCCTCTTTCTTGTTTCTTTTTCCCCCCTGTCATTCACACACACACACACACACCCTGGGTGACCCCAGCATTTTGTCATCATCCATTAGTAATTAGAAGCTGTTTCCTGAGTGTGTATCCAGAGGCTTGCTGAATAAAGGCTTTAGAGGAAATGATAATAAATAATAATCAGACCGAACCAATTAAGACTGATTACCCTCTGCATGGTGTTGGGTGCTCGGCACACACACACATGCTGCGTTCACCGGTTGGTGCTGATATGTGAATATTTATGTACAGCCCCACATGCTGCTGGGTTTCTTCATAAATGAAGCCAACTCCTCGTTCTAATTCATAATATTACAGTAATTGGGAATCCCCCAAACATTTGAGTCCTCATAGGGGCTCAGTCTAACTTCAAGAGACCAGGCCTGTGTCCCTCAGGAAGGCTCTAAGTCCCTTTAAGCCTCAGTCTTAGCAGAAGACAAAAGCTATGTGGCTTGGGAGGGATTAGTGCTATGGGTGGAGAGGGTTGACATCCCAAAACGTGATTAAGTGTTTGGCAAGTGACTGAGGAGGACTCATGAGACTTAAAGTAACGCACTGAAGATGCCTTGTCCTTTCTGATGTTAAATAAGGCTGGGAGATGCAGCTCAGTGGGGGAGGTGGGGTGACAGTAGGGAGGAAGACGCAGAAGATGTCAATAAGGAACGTTTGGCTTCTGACAAGGAAGATGCGTCTGCTTTTGTTCTTCCTCAGATGTCCTGAGGGTGGACCATAAGGCACTGAGATCACATACACACATTCATGCACATTTTTCACACACAATTTCTCCAGTCTGTGAAGTGAATACATACATTATTGATCAGAAAACGGAAAGGTTCTCCTCTGACCAAAGCAACCCTTCATGTTGGCCTAACACAGTTACACAGATCCTTTAAGGAGCTGGAAAGAATAATTTGTCTTTCTGTGAGAGAGTACACATTTCATATTACACTAACCAAAGAAACCACAAGATACTCTTCTTTATATCTAAACACACTCGCACTGTGTTTTTAAACAATGCACACATTTTCCCAGCAAAATTAAAGATTCATAGGCTACTGCTAACACCACTCTCTCCCTGTCTCTGCCTCTGTCAGTGGGTTTTAATGGTGTGTAATTGTCATCTGTCAGTGGCCTATGGGCCCGTCCCCAACGGCTGGTTTGTGACTGACACCCACAGCCACTGTTCTAAGAAGTGCCATATGGCTACAGTTAACGCTGACGTATAGGACTGTAACACAGCCTCATGGGAAGAGAGTGACAGGACTTATGGATACAGTGTAATGTGTGTGAAAGTGAGTGTGAGCAAACACACAGTAACAGATTGGCTTTTAGAGATATCACTGTCTGCATTACATGGTTTAGGGAGTGGTCCTGATTTGTCAAGATGAAATCCTTGTAAACAAGAGTAAAGAAGCCATAGTGGTTTTATATGTTCTGGTGATACTTTAAAATCAGTGTTGTTGAAGTGTGGTCGGATGTAATGCAAATAAACCAGTAGAATTAATGGCTTATTGATGAAGAAATAATCAACCCCGAACTCAAACAAGTAGATAATGGGTTAATCTATGGTGGGCCTTAAGGACAAAGCAAAATGAAAGGTGAAAGCATAAACATTAAGGGAAACTCGCTCCAAATCTAGAAATGCAACAAATATAAAAACACATGCAAAAAGAACTGGTGCACCATTTTCAACCGTTTATGTGTTAGCTTCTCCTAGTCTCTGCCCTCACATAATTTAATATAGTCAATCAAGTCAGTGAAGCTGTTCTCATTTACATGTTTTTCTGTTGGAAATGCAGCCCATTAAGATACATGTTAACCAGTAGTCACTTCCAAGCCATTTCCAAGCTGCTGCTCTGCTCTTCTCAACGACATCGTCTGACAAAATCATAAAAGACAAAAGTTAACGGCTGTGCTGTGATTTCAGGATCATGATTTTTTACAACCATCATATGTGTAAAACCTGTTAGCACTGAATAATAAGTATGCAAACAACCACTAGTGTCAGCTATTCCCTGTTTTACATTTCAAAAGTGCTACTCCTGCCTTCAACGATCATGTACTGAAAGTGTGTATGTATGTGTGAGAGAGTGATACAGCCTGAGTCATTTACCATTTGCTTAGTGTGATAAATATGACCTGTCTGTGCTACTCTGGGTTATGTGCCATTGAGGGATGGCGGCTGTGTTTTGTTACTGAGGAATGAGGCTGGAGTACAGGCCTAGTAAATGACTTTAACCCTGGGAGAGAGTTGGGTTATCATTAACAGAGGCGCAACACCATTGCATTGCTGTCAGAGCTCTAACCCGTAACACAGACATGACAAGGACATGAGATGTTGCGCTACAGTTTTGACCTTGTGTCATTTCAGAGGGGCTGTGTGGTTGGCAGCTTGGTTGTTTGGTTGGCTGGTGTTCTTATTTTTGTACTTTCTAGATTTATGTACCATACATTTCCATGAGTTTCAGGATGCCCATGACTGTGAGTTCAAGAAACACACACAAACACTGACACACACACACACACACCACACACACACACACACACACACACACACACACACACACACACACACACACACACACACACACACACACACACACACACACACACGTTCTTGGATTTCATTTCACCCCTATTCTTAGCTACCAATCCTTTACAAATTCCTTTCATGTCATATTACAGAATTTGCTTTGTGCAAATGCCTATAGGAAATGCTTAACCCTTGTTTGGTGCCATGAAAATCCTTTTAGAAAATGGTTCTTTATATATATTTATCTTTATACATTAATGCTCCAAATTTGTCCAACAACATCCCTTTATTATTCCCTAAAGTCTGAACCTGGTTTGTTTAATGGCTAAAAAGATCAGAGAAAAGGTGGTAACTTTCTATCTGTCCATTGTTGGTTGGTTGGTCCAGCCTGAAATATCTTACCAGCCATTGGATGGACTGTCACAAATTTGGTACAGACATTTATGTCCCCTGCTAGATCACTTATGACTTGGGTGACCACTGACTTCATCTAGCTCCATAATCAAGCCAAATTTTTAATTACTGATGTGATAATGATGTTCCCATCAGCCTCGGCTGTACATAATGTATTTAGGGAAAATTAGCTAATGTTAGAACATTAACACAATTTTAACATTATTCCTGCTAAACATCAGCATGTTTTATTTCTGTGAGCATGTTAGCATGATAAGGTTAGCATTAAAAAAGACACCCCTGCTGATGAGCACAGTATCACAGACCACACACTGGTGTGGTTGGAGACTCTTAGTCTTTTTAAAACAAATTATACATTTCTGTCTGTCATTTCATTGTTAAAGAACTCATCATCAGAGGAGAGCTGAAGAACCTTCCTTTTTGTGTGTATAACCCACCTGTCTTCATTTCACATAAACCTCTGTCATCGCAGCTGTCTTATTTTTCCTCACATTCCTGTCTCTCCGTCCCCCTTTCCCAGTCCATTTGTTAGTCCATCACTTTCTAAGGAGGCTACGGCAGTGCAGCATTGTTGTTGATTTCATACATGTCATACGACACAATTACATTAATGGCTCCATGAATGGATTTCACAGGGAGTCGGTTGGATTTGTTTGGGAGGCAGTTTAGAGACACAAAGAGGCTGTCATCTCTGTTTGGCCATCAGCTTTAAAGCTCTCATTAGCAGATGAGAGATTTGACAGTACTGCTTTAAATGAAGGGATGATTTCTTTATAATGAACACATAAGAAAATTGTTGAAGATTAGTTCATAATCTTTCTTTCTCTCTCTCTCTCTCTCTTTCTTTCTTTCTAAAATACACACTCAAACTGCTGGTTAAGGGTTTTTTTTCCAGACTGGTGTGATCGTAGTGATCTCTTTGTGAGAGCTGGACTAACACTGGACAGAGTAAGATGACATACTCCAACACACTCTTTGGTATTAGTCTTATGAGCTGCTGATACTGTGGAACCTCACCTTTTGCTTCCCCGCTGCTGCTCTTGCTTCACTCCAATCATCTTAGCAATCATCAGTGCTGCTCCTCACTTAACATTTAAATCATCCTCATCTCCACTCCGCCTTTCACCCGTGTGCTCTGATGTTAGTCCTTCAGGGGGGAAGATTGTTATCGTCATTCTCCAAGTTTCCTCAGTGCAAGTTTAAGCGTATGCTGCAGGAGAGTACAAAGCCAGAGCACAGATGCCAAACATGTTACTGTATGGTTAATGCGGGGTTATGAAACCAGCTGCTTGTTGATGCTCTTTTACAACTTGACGATAATGTGTGTGCAGACTGCTTATATTTGGCAGTCATTAATTTCCATAAATTGGGAATAAGGGGTTTTCACAGATCATCAATGTCAAAGAAAAACACTCCACTGTGTATCTGCAGTTAATGGCCCTCACCATATTTTGGAAACAAGCTATGTCCTGGTGCAGCAACTATTACGAACCTTCACTAATAGTACAAATACTACACAAACACAAGCCAATTGACAATTGAAAATGTTACCAAAGTAAAACTATGCAAGCATGATCAGGAAAATGTACTTCAAATATCAAAGGTTCAAGGTACAAGTACTGTACAGGAGTTAAGTACAGAAAAATAACTGTTATACCTGTCAAACAGTCACCCAGAACTCAAAGTGACAACTTCACTGTGCTTGTTTTGTCAAATTACTGGACTAAGCATAAAAATTATGAAGTAAATGAAATAATTAAAATGACTGATTAATCAGTTATACTTGTATATGCTGTCAGGTAGTGTAATCTTCCAAAATATATTTTATCATCTCTTCAGAGGTGCTGTAATCAGTAGTTATGGCTGTCAGATAATGTTAAAGTCTTCCTCTGAACTGTAGGGGAGTGGAAACATAAAGCGGCATGACAAGAAACCATTTCAAGAAAAGTACTAGTACCTCAGATTACAATGCTTGAGTAAATGTACTTTCTTACTTTCCAGCACTACTGTACTATCCTTATTTAGGACTAAAGGGTGGAGTGGAAACATGAGAAAATGTTTCAAAGGAAGCTTGTATCATCTAGGGATGGTGTCCTGCTGATACCCTGCTCAGGGGCTGCATGTTTGTCTGTACAGGAGATGTTCAGGCACAATAGTGAGGTGAAGGTCACCTTGGAAGTGTTCAGAGTCCAATACACAATTACTGTCAGTATGTGTGTAAAAGGCAGGGAAATAGACCCGGATCACTGAAATATGCTCTGGGTCATGTTTACGGGTGTACTGCATAACACAAATAGAACATGACCCGTTACATGGGCTGTGTAGACAGCTGGATTGATTAAAATAGGAGCTTATCTGTTTCACTGGAGGTGTGTGAGACAGACAACTGTAAAACACAGCTGAAATGTCTTCTGTCTAAACACGCTGTCAGTATTAGCTGTTTTAACCACTTGACAACACATCATCCTACAACTCACGCTGCTTTGAAGAAGAAAAGGCATAGATCTGTTTTTATGATCTAAAATCAAGACCATGTACTCCTAAGTCAAGTCACTGAGAGGCGTTTATATAACATTCACTATTCTTGGATCAAACTTGCATCCACTCACATGATGTTCTGATGTCATGGTGGAGGAACTACAGGGAGAGTTCTGGCTGAGTTTGTTTTGTTTCCTTCTTTCTGTCTGGAGGCGTCACCAGAGCTCAGTCTGCTACCAGAGCTAAGAACTGCATTTCTAATCACCTTTCCAATCAACATGCACAGTCGACAGAGGTGATTGCTTCACATTAGCATGACATGTAATCAAGAGTCAAAGCAGCACTGAGTTAATGCAGCTAAGACAGAGGCAGAGGCCCATTGTGCCGCTGCCTGGCCAGCAGCCACCACAGCAGCAGCCCTGCTAGTCAGGATGTTGCAGACTGGGAGCCTGGAGTATTTGGACTTTCACTGCCCGCCATGCCAACCAAAACTGAGTCACGGTGCTGCAGGGAGTCTCACAGCGGACTGTTAGTTTTTGTTGGACGCTGCTGCTGACGCCAGTGCAGAGGAACTTCTGGTGTGTGCGACAGTGCAGGACTTGAAACTACATTTTTCAAAGATAAAGAAACAACTTGTGCCAGCAGGAAGAGGGCAGCTGTCTTATGTAACCTAATGCTATCACTGTGTCTGAAATCTCTCCCTCATTCATTCACTATTTCCTAAATAAGAAGTATTAAATTACAGGGAGTACAACGTTATGAATCGTTATCCTGTTGGTAGAAGAACTGCATCTGAACTGGAACATATACAATGAGGATCCAGCAGTAAACGTGCTTTTTGACTTTGCTTATTGATTCATGAAAGCAAAAAGCCCTACAGTGTGTAGTGTTTATGATCATTTTCAAAGAATCTGAATTGATACTGCTGGCAGTGGGACTTCTCTTTCAGTGCTTAAGTGGTCACTGAAGTGGTTATAGATTTAATGTATTATAGAGACTACCCGTGGAGATATCTACATAATTAGCTGCAAAATGTTCTTTTAATGGTTCTGAGCCTGAAGTCACATGTGAAAGTTCTTGTTCTTCAGTTCTCTCTCTGTATTCAGAGAGTGCTGCACAGTGAAGTCTCTAGAGTCACTGATGTATTTACCAGCTCCAGCACCAAGTCATAACACCTCCACCACTTCTTCAACTACCACTATACATCATGCTATAAAGCTGTATTGAACTGATATTGCAAAAGGACAGGATACTTTAGAGAGAAAACCACAACATGAACATTACTCAATTTAGGTGTTTGATCCCTTGGTGAAGGATATGCACATATACTTTAATATTTACCACGGATCATTCACTCAGTAACATCACATTTCTCATGTCATCACCATGAATCATTTTAAAAAGAGATATCTTATGCAGAGTCACTGCTTAGTTTTTTCATTACTGTATGTGTAACTTAAAGCTTCTGTGTTTTTATATTAATGGACTGCATGACTTTGTGTATGTGAAAGGGATCAGTCATACCAATGAACTCACAGTTCCACTCAGCTTTACTCAGCTTCATAGCAGCTTTCAGCTACTTGTTTTGGTTTTCTGGCCCTCAGCTTTAATCTTTTGATTAATTCTCTCTGCTCTCGTCAGTAATGTTTTCTACATCAGCAGGGAAGATTACAATTGTAGTCTAACTTTTACACATTAAAATCTGATTCCTGTAGCACCAGTGTATTGTGTATTTAAAACCACTCTTTTACTTTCCACTCTTTTGTTACTGTTTTATTCAGAATTTCTTTTAAAATGTGTGATGAGGAAAAAGAAACATCATTTCATAAATAAATGAGTGGGAAAGATAAATGATAGATTAATAAATTCACTCTGAGTAAAACCTGGACAGAAAGAGTCAGTGCAGACACAGTGGGGTGAAGACTGTGTGTGTGCTCTGTGTGTGTGTGCGCTGTTCTGTACTGGCCAAAGGTGGCGTTAGATGAAATGCTTGCCTCTTTTGTGACCCCACTCCTATCCGTCATGGTAGGTAAACAGCCCTCTGACACCTGCTGACACTCCACCAGGACCCTGATGGCCCCAGTGCCAAGTTATGGGTGGGCTTCTGTGGATAGGGAGATCAAGGACAGACATACACACACACACACACCACACATGCACACAACACACAGGGCCAACCAACATCTACATCTACTATACATCTAAAATATCTATTGTTCCTTCACTACTTTGGTTTCTGTTTCTTTTCCACACAGAGATTCAGGTAAACCTTCAATTCTCTGTATTACAGACAGACAGACACACACACACACACACACACACACATGCACGCATACACACTAGAAGATAACAAACACATTTCCTCCTCATTGTGAGGTCAGTGTGGGGTGTTAGGTGCCTGACAGTTTGTTGTCACATTCATGACAACAGTGATGGGGTCTTCCACCACCTGGCTTAGATTAGCACCCAATGCCAGATGTATCTTTTCTGCAACACACACAGACACACACACACACACACACCAAGTCAAAGTGTATACAGGAGAATGAGGGGTGGCAGTAGAGAGTTTGAGCGCAGCAGCCAGAGAGCGGTCTGGAGCGTGACATGCATGATTGAACGAGTGAAGCATCTGCTCTCCTTCCCGGCCTCTTGCAATAACAAAGCCTGATTTGAAAATCTGCTGCTTAAGGCCCTGGTTCACGCCTCATATGTGGTTCGATGTGCAGGAGCCCTATACCTTGTTCATGCTTCCAGTACTTGGCTGAAGACCCTCAACACATCAGTGATAGATGTGGGGAAACTGACATGGTACAAATTCCTGCTCCTTTTTTGGTTTATTTATTCATTTCACTTGTGTAACAGGTCAGTGTAGGACAAATGCAAAATCCTTTTCTAGACCATTGATAAAACAATCTCCTTGTAAGGTCTATTTAGTAGATGTACTGGAGCTTTCAATCAAATCACATGACCTTCGACAGCAGATGGGTTTGCTCAGTTGTCATGGAAACGTAAATATTTAAATTTCTTTTTTCATGAGCACGTAAGGATTGTTTTGTCAACTGCTGTTTCCAAGGTTAAAAAAGAAAACTTAAACATTCTCTTTACTGTTAAATAATAACGTTTTTATAGCAGCAGTATTCAAAAACACTGCTAAAGAAATATTGTGTGGTGTTCAGAACTACGTTTTAGTGTTTGCAGTAATATTACGAAGAACAGTTGGAGGAAAAGCAATCAAACCAAAGTGGATGTAAAAAAAAAAGCTGCGAAAAGTGCGGAAGAGGTCACTTGAATAGAAATCTGCATCCTGTAAACCTCAAGAAGTCCAGGAAGCTAATTTAATAGGATCCTTAAAAGTTTTTTTCTTTCCCAGGAACAGTAACTTGCCAGAGTGTCCAGGCTGGTTTCCAGGCTACAGGTCCCACTCAAGGATTTGTCTGGCACAAAAGCCTTCCCCCCTGTAAAATGCTGAATTGTCAGTTTTACACTTCTGATTTTTCTACCGATTAAATGACTGAGATATAACATGTTAATCTGCGAGCTTTAGAGCAGCTGATATTAGGACTTTGGTACCTACAGGCAGAGCCATGTTAGCCATTTCCCTCTGTTTTCAGCCTTTATACTAAGATAATCTAACCAGCTGCAGGCTCCAGCCACATATTTACCATGCAGGCAAGTATGGCGTGCACTGGTAGTCAAATGGTTACAGAGCATGTCACCTCTCTCCCCTTTGTTTCCTGTCTGCCTCTTGTCTACAGACTGTCCAGTAAAGGTGAAGATGCACCCAAAAATATCTTACTCCTAAAAGTACGTGTTCCTTTAAAGGTGCGTAGAATATCTGTTAAAAAAAAATATCTAGCATTCTTATTTTTGTAATTGTCAGTTTGTCATTGGAACAGCATATGTCTGCATATTTAAAGCAATGCGTCTCACACAGGACACGCATTTGCATGTGTTTTTGACTGAGGTCACATAGTCAAATTAACATAGTAAGAAAGAAAGATTTGTAGGGAACCATGCTCATCTGTGTGTGTGTGTGTGTGTGTGTTCCACCCTCACCCTGCCATCTCTCAGCCAACCTGCATGTGTGCATTGACACTAGAGTGAGGACACCGTCTTCAAATGATGGGCTCTGACCTGACACATGAATAAACAGAACGACAATAAGAGAAGGAAGTGCAGTGGTAGTGAGAGGAAAACACGACAGATTCATCATGTTTTCACTGGAGTGTTCATGTAGATTTTAAAAGTCAGGTTCATAAGCTGCTTCATGTGTTTCCTCATGTGCCTTCACTCAGTCCAAAGTGAAGACAAATGGCTGTGATTTCTTGCTGCTTAATATTTTCACAGTGGAAACATGCATGAATGACCAATGCCTCATGTATAACAGCTACTTGGATTCACATAATTCAGAGGAAAAAAACTGAATTCATATTCTTTTTAGACAAATCAGTGTAATCTCATGTATTTTGTTTGAAAATGAAGGAGCTATATATTATGCTTTCAAAGCAACTTTTCCAACACTTAAGACAAGATGAAACTTGAATGATCCCTCTGGGGGAACTGGGTCAGTGCAGCAACAAAGAGAAGGTTATACTGTCTACCAGGAGAGCAATTACATGCTTCCATTGTTCCTACAATGCTTTGGCTGGGCGTAACACTCATTTAGTGAGATTCTAAATACGTATTGTGTTTTTACAGGAGTGCTGACTCTGTCTTTAGCCTATGGTGCATCTTCTCGGGAGAAGATGGTACCAGGCTCACATCAGGCCACGTCAACTGGGTATTCAGTGACCCCTCGCCCCCCCACCAACTCTGCTCTCACACGAGCTCCAATACTCAATGCGTTATCAGGCTGTTAGTACTCACTGATCTTTAGGAGCTTCTGTGTAAACCCTCTCCTCCCGCAGCCTCCATCAACCCTCCAATAAACAATTTGGCAGGTTCCTTATATCTCCAAATTTCATAACAATCCATTCAGTTGTTACTCAAAACCACAAATCTCATACTGATGCTAGAGCAAAGGTCAAGTGGTGTCGCCAAATTCATTAGGATGCGATGCTTGCAAACCATGAATGTCTGCACAACTGCCAATCCATTGTGTAGATGATGAGACATTTATCAGGATGCAAGCTTTGACTTGCTTCAGCATTTACCATCCCTGAAACCATGCTAATAACATGCTAATAACATGGCTAAAAAGCCAAATAATGTTCACATGAAATAGACACACTGATTTAACAATCGCGGTCGAAACTAAGTTGAGAAAGAAGAGCTGCTCTCGGGTCAGTTTAATTGCCTGATTTCACTCAATAAACATCCTTCAATTAAACATGTGTAGTTGGTTGGCTCGTAACCCTGGTAGATGCTAATTAGAGCCCATGTGTAGCACAGGATAACAATAGAGCCAGTAACACTGCCTCTCTCAAGTGAGAAGGACTGTCAAAGAGAGTGAAAAGTAGCACGATGGTCCAACAGGCTCGCTCTCACCTACACACCACCACACAAACACGCTACACTGCTGCCGTTATCAGCCAATGAAGAGGGGGTGGGAGGTCTGGGAAAGGGAGAAGAGGGTGATAAAGTACTGAGATCTTGTTGACAGGTAGTTGTCCAATGGGCCAGACTCTGTCCGACAGGCCTGCCAGAGAGATCGTGCTGACGTGTCTTGTTCTTTGAAGAGACAGCTGGGTTCCTGTGTCGTGGTCGTTGGTGTAGGAAGTAAATGAACATCTCTTATGATGCCACGGTTGTGTTACAGGAAGTTCTTGACATGTTGTGATGTATCACATTGTTTTCTTTTGGACCGATTCAGCAATACCGCGCTCAGAGTGGGGGAAATAACATGTCAGGCAATTTCCCAATTGTCAAAAGTGGACAAAACTGGGGTAGATGTCATAGGAAAACATAACCATATGGAGCTCAAACTCTGATCTCTGATGCGAACATCTGCTGTGAAACCTGTAATGTTGCAATAATTCAAATCAGTGAAGAGACAACTTTTATATTAGAATCATCACGTGCTAAAACCATCAAGAGCCTGTGTCTTAACATGTCTTTTAATAGGATTAGTTCTTCAACAGGGCTGCCACTTTGCAGAAACATTGCTCTATCATTTAGGTATTTATGCACTGCTACACACAATCTCACATTTTTATAAACGAACCGACTCGACTCGCTTTCTCGCTGTATCTCAGCACAGAGCGACCTTGAGCGAACGGTTGGTTGGTTTCTACACCAGCGATGACGGTTGTGGGTTGCTGCGCCGAAACTCAATAGGGGCTCCATATTAGCGGGCACTGAGTGAAACAGTCAACAGCAGTGTTTCAGGGAAGCAGTGGAGCTTTAACACCTACTGTAACGCCCTTCCCTGCTTCCTGCTCTGGATTACATCTAGGCTTACAGTATATGGGACACACACACATAAATGCTGAGACTTTTTCTCAATGTCGGCCTCTCTTTCCCCCTGTTTTTCACCTTTCCCACCCACTCGCATTCACATAGGGGTTATTCAGACTGCTGTATTGCACCTACTCATGCTCACATATGCGCACACACACACGTAATGACATCCAGGTTATATCCTAACCCACTTAATGCGTACTTGTTATAATCTGTTTGTAAGTGTTATGTTAATGGACAAACAGCAAAACACCAAATTCACCAGAGCATTAGTGATACAAAATACACCATTCAGAACAACTATGATAGGCTTTCTCACACACACACACACACACACACACGCACACACACACGCACACATCACATGTACCCTTTTGTTACATATAAGGGAACTGGTAATGGAAAGCTCCCTCCTATGAGTGCTGGCCTCATTTTAGTAATTACCGTGTGGAAGGTGTAATGGAAGCCTCCCCCTTGAGCAGAACAAAATGACATGCTTACACACACACACACACCTATACACACATTCACCTATCAATATACATTCACATATTAGTGCATTCTGCATTTCCCACTGTTTATCCTCACTGTTGGTGAAATTCTTCCTGTAGCTACTCTGTCTGTCAAACACACACACACACACATACACACCACCTGTCAAATAGCCAGTCCTATCTGTTATCAGCATGTCTTGGCCTGTCATACCTGCCTGTCGTCTGCAGCCTGTGTCCCAGAATGCTGACAGATAAGCCCGAGTGAATGTGTGTCTATGCCAGTCAAGCATCAGTATGTACTTTTTGGATCTCACACTCATCCACTTTTAAGGGGTTCCCACGATCCATCTCAACCCCACTAGCCGTGATTTGGACAACTGGTCAGCCGGTAGACCAGTTAGAGCGTCTGTGAGAGGCTGTGACACATACACAGACACACTATCATACGATGCTGTGAACATTATTACTCATAGATGGATGTGAACGCAACCCCATGCATTTAAATACAAGCACAATGACGCAGTGTAGAAACAGTGTAGCAGTGAGACAAGACGCTCACTATAACATGACATCAATTCAGTGCAGTGTTTGATGGCATAACTAAGCATGAAATAAGACCTGACAACTCAAACAGCTACTTGTTATAGGGCGTGATGAAGACTGACTTTTTGCAGCATGCTTTTTGATGTCGGGTCTGTGTCACTAAAATACAGAAAGGAGTTTTAAACAAGGTGACAGCGTGTAAGGTCATGAGTCGTACGTTGTTACTGAGGTCAATAATACGTCCTTCACATAGTCCCAGGATCTCTACTCAGAAAGGGAAAGTGTTTATACATTCCTGCTTCAGCATCTGAGGAACAGCTGAGATCAGGCAAACAGATTACAGATTACTGTAGTAAAGGACTGGAGAGCCACTGCTTTGTTTGAGATGATTTTTGCATGAGATGAGAAAACAAAATAGTGTCACAGTGTTGTTCTTTGTGGGAATGTGTGATATTGAATGAATGGAAAAAAAGTGCGGAGGTGGAAAGAGAGATTAGGAATGCAAAGGGAACACAACTGTCTCCAGAGTGATCTCTGGTTATTTATCTGTTATTTAACTGTATTAACAGATGAATTTACATTTCATTTTCATCTCTCATGTTCACTCTTATTTTCACTCTTACTTTATCTTTATCTTGCTTTTGTTGGGAAGTCGGGCAGCATTGTTTAAGTCTCAGTAACATTACAAGAAATTTCTGTTCCAAGTCTTAATATTGATACTACTGAGAACCAGTGTTTTGCCTAAAGCCTGAATGAATGTTGTGCACTAGTTTTACCAGTATGGACACTTCTGTTAGACAGTTCAGTCAAATGTTCAGTGCTGTAAACTTCATCCCAATTTTTCATGGGCTGTACTATCTTGAGAGCTGGAAGCCTTTTGGGGGCATGAACTATTGCCCAGGAACCAAAACTAGACACAATTTGCTGGTGAGAAAACTTCCTTGAAGAGAGTCCTTGAAAAAAGTTTTGTGGTTCCTGAAAAAGTTCTTGCCTAGGAAAAAGTCCATAAACAGTGGCTAAATCTTGAACTTTCCAAGTCTGAAATCATCTTCTACATTTGCCTGTTTCCACCACAGGAACTCTTCAAGGAGCCCAGGAACCATTGTAGGAACTCAGGAATGTTTAGTCTCACCGCCGTAGTTCCTGGTGTCAAACTGGTCCCTGGTCTAGGGGTAGTGCATTCCAATGGCTCAGCTACTGTTGGGTTGGGGTTTGCAATGCTGAACGTTGCTGGCTGGTCAATCACAAGACTTGCGGCTGCTACAATTAATGTAAAGAATCCATTCACACACTAAACACCATCATTTCCTTCCATTCCCATACCAGAGTTACACAACAATAACTCATAACAACTCTTTGTGTTGTTTTCTTTGGGAGAAGAATTTTTTTTCTGTGTTAAAACTGTGTCTCAAACACCCTTGCAACGTAAAATGTAGCAAATAGGCAATGGTCAGTAACCGAGCATCATCTACCATCATGCATGTCATTGTCTTTTACATGGAACTCACTGAGTGATGAACAGAGTGAGTGATTTAATATGCAGCCAAGGTTGTTTGCACAGATATGATATTTATCCATTGATACAATATTAAATCTATCTACTGTAGATAGATTTAATATTGTATCAATGGATAAATATCATATCTGTGCAAACCAAGCAAAAAAAAAATCATTCTTTTCTTTCTCTGTAGCCTAACTGTAATACATACAAGCACACATAGACACACAAGGAGAGCAAACAGGAGGGGACTGGAAGACATAGTGCTCGGAGGTGGGTGGCACTCCTCAGCGACTCTCAGTAATAAAAGTCGAGCGCGATTTGAAAAGGCTCTATTGTGTCTTCATTCTGTTTTTCCACGAGGGTAACATTCCTTCCAAATTGGACAAAAGAATTTTAATGGGGCGGCTAATGGACTGTGATTAGATAGGAGGAGAGGGAGAGAGGTAGAGAGAGAGAAATAGGTGGCTCTTCTTGGTAGTGGGAAGGATGAGGGTCTGAAAGTTGAGGTGGGGGGGTTTTGGTTTCATTCATCCAGAGAGAGGGGGCGATGGGCCAGGAGATTACCCCATTTACCTGCAACCTTTGAGGGGGAACTGGAGAGGAGGACAGGGGGGGTTTATTGCGTAGGTTAGGTTGCGAGGGGGACACAGGGGACTCCACTCCAAAGGTATATCCATACCTATAGTGGTGGGATGGATAGAAGCCCACCTGCTTTTAGCTGTAAGTGGATTTGGTGTGGTTGAAGTGGCTTAATGCAGGGCTTACTCACTGCAGGGCTGTGCAGTGGGCTTTACATAGACAAAGATGCTAAAAATAGGACTGGGATGATATCCTTTTTTTTTTTTTTTTTTTTCAAAATATGAGTGTAGATTTTAGAGTGATGCACAGAAATCCAGGACATAACAAAAAATAAGTGTAATTTATTGAACTTTATTGTACCTTTACCACAACTTTGTGCTTTCTGCATTAGAATGTTTGTTACTGCTGTTAATATGTTGAGTTGAATACAGTGTCAAATATCAATTAACTATCAGCCTTAAATGTACGTGTCAGGCACAAAACTAGGACTCAAGCCAGACTCAAGTCATGAATGTGATGACTTTAGACTTGACAAAATCGAAAAAGACCCGCAACTCCCCTTTGCCTTCAACACTGATGACTTGTGACTTCACTTGGATGAAGATTGAAAATTATGTTGTAAAATATGTGCAGAGAATGAACTCTTCATTTTCCTGATGATGGATGAATCAATCAGGACCGTGAGCCCTGTGAGCAGAAGGGAAAGATCCACTGGCAGCACAGACTAGCAAGCAGAGAACAGACGATGATGCCTCACTTTTTCACATTTACATAAAAAGACTATGCTGCAGTCAAAAAAAACTGGACAGCAACAGTGAAAAATTGTCTCAAGAATAACACATCAAGGTGCACCTGATCAAAGTTTAGTTGAATAACACAAATTTCCTATAATAAAAATACTATTTCTGTTTTTCTTTGTTTTTTTGGAAACAGAAAAACAATCCTTTTCTGTGGATTTTCAAAATGTGTTTGGGTCACTCAGTGATATCACCACATAGTCAGAAGATTTGTTAAAGCAGTGCACAGTGACTGTGGTCACATGAGAAATGCTGTGGGGTCATGGCTGAGGTGAAAGGAGGTAGGTGATATCACTTTATCATCCACCCGTCTGAGCTGAGACAAACAGGAGCCTGTCAATGATTCGCCGGCTACTGTTGACGTTTTATCCATTTGACCACAAGCGTGGAAGGTGCTGGAAATCTGATTATTTTGTGAGCTTTTTTTGTCACTTGCAGTTAAAGCTACTTAGTAACTGTGAACAAAGTGAGATGTTAATGTTGCTTGTGGGATGGATGGTCTTTATATTACATTTAATATTACATCTAGCATAAATTACATTTATGCATTTTGTGTTTTATCTCATCATTATCGTTCCCATCCCATTTAAAATTCCACTTTTTTCTCCTGAGGAGAAAAAAGTGGATGTGTTCTGCTAGGTTGTTGTTAACTATTAGCATGCCTTCACAGTAATTAGTAATTAGCTTTACTAGCAGCAGCAAGTTATTTATACACTTTTTTTTTGCCCCAGGTTTTGCTTCTCAGGCTACACAAAAGCCCTCTGATTTGTAGATGTTATACCAGACTGCAGGCCTAAGAGTCGTTATTCTCCTAAAAAGACACTACTGAACACCAGGATAAAAAAAAAAACAGACAGTAAAAGAGAGAAACAAATACAATATTTATCTCTCGTTAAGAATCGGGTTTGTATTAACAAGAACTTTAAAATGGTCTTAGTGTAAAAATAATAACACATTTTACATGCCTTTCTGTTTGTAAATTAGTTTTATCTTTAATTTGGAAAGCCTAATAACCAATCTCATTACAACATGTGATTTGCAAGACTGACACGACTGATGCAAAGGCAGGAAAAGAGTGACTGGTTCTTTGGTTCTGCTTGCTTATCTGTGAAAGTAACATCACACCACCGGCTGGAGATCATCTTGAAATAAAACCTCTCTTCACTTTCTCTTGATTCCTTGAAGCAATCCCCACCTGATAGTGTGAGAAGCACCTTTTCAGAATTGATTATTTTTTTCAGTAACAAAACCCATTTCTATTCTAAATGTATGGATCTCTCTTCCATGATCTCTCTCATCACATCTTGCCTGTCTTTCTGCCTCCCATTTCCACTAGACTGAAATCTCTTCTGCCTACACAAGTGCACACACAAACACATAAACACACTCTACTCTTACCTTCATCCCTATGCAAATAAACCTCCTGCTCACAAACACACACATACATACTGTCATTCTTTTCCAAATTGGATAGAGACACTGCTATGCGATATTTACATAAGTAATAACAGGCAGCTGCTCCAGGGGCCAGCAGCTCCTATCTCACAGCACAGGATGGGTAATTGCTATTTTGGCACTGGGGTGCTACCTGTGCGTGTGTGTGTGTGTGTGTGTTTAAGTGTGACTGTGTGTATGTGTGCAAGTAGTGATCATCTGAATAAGACTCTGAATTTATTAGGGACTGGTGTGTGCGTGTCTGCAAGTGTAGATGTTTGGTTCCTGACAGAACAAACCACTTCTTTTTCTTCTTCTCTTTTTATTTGCAGCACATGTCTAGATGACTGTTTGTGTTAGTTTGGGTCCAGTGGGAGACAGCAGGCTGCGTTTGTAGCTTCTCAGCTTGATATTTGGTGTTGGGCTGGCATAGTTTGTTCAGTTTGTTGTCAGCACATATTGTACCACGCTGCAAGTGTGCTGTTGTGTGTTTTAGGTGGTTGGTGTGACTGGATTTTGCTGTTTCCCTCGGTCGTTCACTCTCAATTTCCCCCCTCTGCGTGTGTGTGTGTTTGAATATGCGTATTTGAAGCAAATATGTGGGCAGCTGCCAGTTGCTCTGGATGGCTCTGTTTCTTGCTGAACCTGCTTATTTTGAATGAGTTTGGTTTTGTCTTTGCATGTGTTTTTGATCGTGGACTGTGTGCCCTGCATGTCTGTTTTTCTACCATTAGTGTGCCCATGTGAAGACGGTGTGAGTTAGGCTGAGCTCAGATTTAAGCTGGGGTTAAAATGAAATGTCTTGTTAATTCAGCTAAAATAAGGTCTTCACATGTGTGGTAAGTCAAACTGTGTGTGTGTGCTCTCGACAGCTCTCTCCTCCTCTGTGCTACTCAATAAGCTCTTATTGCTGTCACTGTGCAGCAGCGGGACGCCATAGCAACCAGTCCACCTTCAGGTGATTACCATGCTCAGCCCTACCTCACCCACCTCCTCCATCAACACCCATGGTGCAAATGCAGCCCACCCTCAGATGAAGGAGTAGGAAGAGGAGGCGGTGAGAAGGAGAAGAAGAGAATAGCTGGTCTGAACAAAATATTTCGCCTCAGCATCTCTCCATCTCTGTACAAGATTAGACCGGCTCCTGCATTGTGTTTTTCTGCAGATATCGTGTCCGATTGTCAGAGAGTAGTGATTCTGCTGCTTTCACTGGAGAGTAGGGAAAGTAAATGACACTCAGTCATAGATGCTTCGCAGCTTATCTGAGCCTCCAAAGTACATGAGTCAACAAACAGAGAGAGTTAATTTGACTTACCTCGGTAAATAACCAGCAGAGGCTGTGATATTGACTCACACTGTGTTTTTGCAGCTGTTCTTGCCACTTTCATCAGTTACAAATTGTATATGTAGCTGACAATAAATACATTCTACTCACATGAGACTGTTGTAAAGGGGAGTTATTAAAAGCTATAGAGAGGCACCTTACAATGAAAAGGAAAGCATATCAATGTGTCGAATATGAGCCCTTTTTTTATGCCTCAAATATATATATATAGGCTTTTTTGCATCAAATAAAGTGCTTGTTAAATCATCTAAAAGCATCAGAGACTGCCCTGTGTTGGAAGAATCGGTCTGCTCTGCATCCAACCATTTTTGTGCCTCTCTGAAACTGACAATCGTGCCCACTTCACACAGCAGCTGGCCAGGTGTGCAGAGGTGTGAAAGTAGGCGGGGTTGAAACGTCTCTTTCAACTTCTCTTTTTCAGTGTCACACAGTGTTTTCCACAATGTGTTCGTGTATATAACTGAGCGTGACACCATGAGTGACTTTGAAGAGCAAGAGTGCGAAAGATTTCTATTTCATCGAACCCCGAATCTGTGACAGTAGGCTTTTTATGTCACCTTCGAGAGTTCAAACCAGTTATAAACAATTTTGTCTTTCCACATTATTGGACAGCCTGTTGTGTAAAGTAGTTTATCTGAGGCATGCTGGGACCATAAATCTAATGCTACACAAAATCCAAACAAAGATGCTTGGCACACATCACAAAAGAATGAGACAGATAAAGCCATATCTTATACATTTTACATCTTCAAAGAGTTGAAGATATGAACTCAGACATTTCTCAAACTCAACATTACAATAAGATGAAGGGAGGGTTTTTTCATATAACTAAGAAAAAAGGAATATCATATCACTTCTAATGTGCTGCTTCATAATGTTGAATTTATTGTAACTAACCTCTCACCTCATCGCCTCAGGTAGTGGATGAGGTGAGACTTTCCACTCCTCGCGTGTCCACCATCTGTTTTTATTTATTTACTGTTTCCATTGTTGGCATCAATCTATGTAATGAATATGCTGATTTATGAACTCAGTCACTTAAAGACAGCACACTATGTGTAGCCATTTAACATCAGAATATGATTACCACATTCATTTTCTGGCCTCTTGCCAGTTTTGCATGTTACTTGTTGTGACACTGGGTTCTATTAGGCAGTAAAGTTTGATTGTTTTATGGCTGAAAACAGGAAGAGGGGGCTTTTCTTCCACCACAAATGGAGATGAAGCTTTTTAGGTTAGCAACAACCTCTGTGCCTAGGAGCCACTGGAAAATGTGGTCTTAGTTTTGTAAACCACTTTTAACATCAGTGCGACCACTGGCTGCTAACTGACCACGACTTGATTTGTTTACAGTAATGATATTGAGACACCACAGTTCTTCACACACACAATCTTTCATTTGTACCAGTTTGTCTGAGAGTAACAGCTGAAGGGCCAAATGCTCACTGTGTGCTTATAAACTCCCACTACCTTCTGTGCTTTCTCTTGGTCTCACTAAATTAGGGGATGATATCATTTGTGGCACAAACTCCATCACCAAATCACAAGTTCGACAGTTAAGCCAAGTGTCAGTTTGTGCGTTACTGTGCCGCTTGTGTCCACATCTGCACTCTGAGTCATAAACTACACAATTAAAACAATATCTCAGACTGAGAAAGAGAGAGAGAGGTTTGTACATAACTTTAATTAATGCAGCGTGACTGAAATGTATGCATGTTTAGGTGCATAAATAATCCATGTGCACATTCACATGTGTGTATTTGTGTACATGTACACAAACTGTTACTACTATGCCAGGGCTTAGGGAAATGTTCCTCATGGAGGCATGCCCTCCATATCTTCCACATATATACACTTTCCGTCACTGCGCTGCCTCCTTGTCTTTCTCTAAGTATGATGATTAGGAGGTGCTCCGAAGCTCCTGACATGGCGCCATAAAGTAACTTGGAGACACCTTAAATCATCTCCCCTGGAGTGCTTATTCCCTTTTGCGGCTGCCAAATGTCTTTTGCGTGTAATCTTTTACATAAAAATTCTAAGGCTGCCTAGAGTTGGGCCTGATTTGTAGCTTGTGTTGATGCTTTAAGCATTGAGTGACTGTGCCGGCACAGACATCTAAATGCATCTAACGGCAGCAGCTTAATCTGGCAGCCAGATGAGAGTTTGCTGGATCGTTACCCAGCCCCCTAACAACCAAAAATGATGCTTCTACAACAAAACAGTGGGATAAGTGAGTTTTCATGGGGTTACAAAGAGTAATTTGTGACTTTGATATTACTTTGCTACCTTTACGCCTCATGAAACAAGACACAACAACTTGTAAATCATACACCTTAGTCACAGCCTAAGAAATAAGGGTTTCTTAAAATGTGCATTGCTGTTGCACATTCTCGTTATTTTTATCAGACTTGCCAGAGAAAGGCATGTAACCTCAATATGTCTTGATCAGAGAAGTTATATTACAGCGTGGCATTAGAGGAACTCTCTGTGTGAGCACATACCTCCTGCTGTCAAGTCTCAAACCAGTGGCATTTCCCAAAACAACAACTCAGGACTGGAAAAGAAGGGCGGTAAACAACAGGGTAGACACAACAACAGTCCGCTTTGAAAACCCTCAGGTAATTCTGAAATGACACAAAGGGTCTCTTGCCGCTCAGTTGCTTTTCCACAACCACAGAGAAAGCTTGCACCTGCTGGGCTCGACTGCTGGACCTGCCGTGATGCTTATTGACTGACACACTGCCATCAGGGGGTAAAGAGCTGGGTGGCAGGGGCATGAATAGGTCAGATAACAGCCAGCGACATGGCATGGGGCATGGGCATGGATGCTGCATGACAGCTTGTGGAGGGTTGCAGAGTTAACGTGGCAATGCAGAGGAATTCTTTTCTTTGTGAGTGATCTTTTTGCTTTTTGTTCAGTTGTATGTCACTGTACCTGTCCTCATGTAAAACCTTTGCATCCGTGAATGGAAATATTGTTCAGAGTGATTCAGTGATTGTCCAGTCATAACTTAGCCACCATAAATAGGCACAGCATGCCTGTCGAGTTTTGAATTTCTCCACATGCTTGTGGTGTGCATAAGGCTCTAATAAGAGCGATACTTCATATAAGAGTTTAGAAATTGCTGTCTTTTCCTATCACCTTCTCTAACATATGACACAAATGTTAGCATGTCCAGCTAAATAGCTTACAATCTACCTACAGTAAAAACCTAG
This sequence comes from Toxotes jaculatrix, assembly GCF_017976425.1. Taxonomy (NCBI): domain Eukaryota; kingdom Metazoa; phylum Chordata; class Actinopteri; family Toxotidae; genus Toxotes; species Toxotes jaculatrix. The sequence goes on along the minus strand of NC_054402.1, from coordinate 22,593,031 downwards.
CATTGCTTTCAAAGGTATGGGGCATGTCATTAATTAATTAATGATATTATGTGGGGTTACAAGTTGCAGTACATATATGTGTTCAGCACTGCAACATGCACTGCAGGGGAACAGGTGCATGAGAGTTTAAAGTAATGCTTTTTTTTTTTTTAAATCTCTTGAGTACATACAGGAAATATAGGGAGAGCAGTATACCTGATTACCACCAAATGTTTACTTTCAGTTGAATTGATGGTGTTGTCTTAATCATGAATACCAAGCAGGTTTGCATATCGCTTTGGATGACAGCCTCTGCCAAATGCCTTACATTTAAATGTAAATCTAAACAGAAAAGGAAAGTGACTGGTCAAGCAGTGGTTTGGAAGATAAACACAGACGTGATGCAAGTCAGACATTTTGTTTCGTAAATATTTCCAAAGGCTGAGGAGATAAAGAGTAGGCTAAACTATGAACAGGCGTTATGAGTGTTGTGACTGGGAAATAGTTGAGGGAGTGTAAAAATAAGAGCTGAAAATAGATGTGGGGTATGTACTAAAGAGGAGACAATAAGGGACATAGAATGACATGCAATTAGGAGACGTCTGGAGATAATGTAGTAATCCTGATGACAGATTTAGAAGTTTGAAATCATTAGCAATTCAAATCATATATGGACTTAAAATGAACTTGTAGAGTTAATGAGAGATGTACTGTATGTGATTTAAAAATGCCCTTGTGAGATAAAGATGATTACAAGCAAAGATTAAAAAAAAACAAAAACAAGTACCACCATGCTGGAATAACACAAAACAAGTGTGTATATAACTTGTGTGCATGTGTGTATCCTTGTGTTTGTCTGAGCAATATTTCCAGCCCAGTGGATTTTATCTCATCTCTGACATTCTGGTTCAGAGCTGCTCTCCTGCTGCTCCTTTGATCTCCTATTCCCATTCTGCTCTGTTCTCTTCTGACTCCCACTCACTCTGACCTCCGGGGACTATCTTCCTGACTGCGGGCCCGATGAACACTGCGTGAAGCTGGGGATCCGAAGGCGGTGGGCAAAACCTCTAGCCTGGAGGGTCAAAGGCCAGCGGGAGGGACTTTAAGGGCTTTAGTAGAAACAATGGCCCAAACTGTAGTCATGTAGGTGGGAGAAGATGACAAGGGGAAAGGGGGGTTGGAGGTTTTTGCTTTGTGGACAATAAACGTGTGCTGCACTTCCTGAGGAGATGTGAACGACTGAGCAGGGTTGCTGTGTGTTGGATTTGTCTGAAGGGTTTTTGACGTTTGGTGGCTGATAATTTCTGTTGATTTTCATTTGACAGCTTTTGTCTTCTGGCTGCTATTGCTGGCTTTAAACACAAGTCAAGTGTCTGTCCTGATTTATTCACATAGCTTACTATAAATTGGCTGGGGCATATGTTAACATTTATCAGAATTTCAAATCGCCTGACAACACCACTTCCGCAGATACTGGATTAAAAAGATGATCTTTAGTATAAAGCTGCTCAGAGAGCTGTCTAGTTAGATTAGAGTAGCTTGATGTTTCATTCATCAAGAACACTGATGCTTAACAAGTATGTACGCTGTTATTAGAAAAAGCATGTATTGCATTGATGAAGACAGTAATGCCTGCATCCCCCAAACCACAACACTGGTCATTTTGATCCATGCTGGATCTTTGTCGGACACATTTACAGTATGTTTGAATAGGTTGATAAGCTCTGTGATGACAGTCTGGTTTTCAAAGCTCACTGTGTGTGAACAGCCTCTTGTATGACATATTTGTGGTGCATATTCACATTTGAAAAACACAAATACTTGCATTCTGACCAGTCAGCGTGACTATTAGCTATAATAACTAGACCATCATTTTAGCGACGCTATAACCTCTAATAGCAGTGGATGTACTAATAAGAAAAGCCTTTCATTTTCCTCTACCCACTACAGTCCAACATGATATGACGTGATTCCCAGTTCATGTACATAGAAAGTTAAAGGACAAAATATGAGAGCAGAGTACATCTTGTTGCAGGGAAACACAAGGTGTACATTTAGAAATTATCCTTTCATTGTTCCACTAACAGCTTTTTCTTAGCTGAGATAGAAAAGGCTTTTAGAAAAGCAGTTTAATATATGATTTCAAAGACTGACACCATGGCTGATTGATATCCAGTATTTAACAAAGCTGATATTTGGCCAGATAGATCAGAAAATCTGTCTTTAACACAAGTTTGTGGGGGTTTTATTTGAGCGAGCTTGTGTGTGTGTGTGTAGCCATATGTGTGTCTGCTCCAGCAAAGGATTTGGAGTCGGTGTGCATGATTGGCACACAATGCAGATGTGTGGGCAGCAGATGCCATCTGGAGAAAGCAGAGTGGGCTGGTAGAGGGAGGGAATGGGGGGTGCTCCACCACTTCCCCTCTCCCAAAAAAAAAAAAAAAGCTGCTGGTTTGACAGGAAGATAAAAGAAAAGATGTGAGTGTGTAATCAATCAAAACTACTGTGACACAAATAAAGAAGACAAGAGACACAACCCGCCCACTCACACCCTGTCCCGACCACCATCACGGTCCTTCATTGTTGGTCCGCGAAACCTTGCCGCCATTGGTTGAAAAACATCAAACGCGTCCCTCCAAGTCCCTCTCTGGCTTTCTAAGGTTGCCAGGCTTGTTGTCAGGGAAAGTGCCTTTCATCTGGGGATGTAGTTTTGGACAATCGATGTTTTGGGCTAAATTGGCCAATTTTGGTACCACATGCTTTGTCTGCTTCATTACGCCGGTCGAGATGCTTTGCAGGAAAGACTGTAACCCCACAATGGCACAGTATTGCATCCCAGGAGACCCTCATAAATCCACAGACACCTCTTCATTTCTTCCAAATCAGCCTCATTCTTTGATTTCCTTGGGCAATCCAAGATCAGGACTCCCCTGCTGCCCTCTCAGACCAGTTACACATAAAGAAGACTTTACTCTCTCTTTCTTTGAGTAGCATCTATAATGGGAAAACAAAGCCACACTATCTAACCACACATCTCTTCAAGCCTTTGAAACAAAGACAGGTCTATTTGCAGTGAGATCACCCCTATGAGAAAACTTCTAGATGTTTCTGTGTACGGGCAGAAATAAATATATTCTAGCCAAGTCTTGGAAGCCTGAGGTTGGTGTGACAGCTACAAAAAAGCATGGGAACTGGGGCGCTAGGGATCTGCCAAACGTGGATGCTGGAGGCTACAGACTATATTTCTACACAAAGACACATTCATGTATGTAATACGCTGTAATGAGATGAGAGAAAAATGCATTCAGACACCTGCTGAGAGTGAAGAAAACTTCTCATAAGCGGCACAAACAGGTTTTAAGCCAAATTAAGTTGCCTGAATTCAAAATGCACGCAGCTCCCTTTGACAATAGCAGATTTCTCATAACACAATTGAGACACTTATTTGTGTGCTGGAATTGTGTTTTGACTTGCCACCCTCGGAAAGTATCTGATCCTGATAAGGATCTGATGACTTGTTCAAGGACACCTCAGCGTGGTGGATGTTTTCAATCTGAATCACAGTCTCTGTAATCTGTAAAAGGCCACATTCCACACTAAAGAAGACACAATATTATAAAGGTGCTGGTTGTGGATGTGGAAACCTATCTGTAGTCAGTGGCTGCAGTGTGTGGAGATGCAGAAAGCCCTAACCTGCCCACACAGTGACAATCTCCTCTGCAGATCATTGAAAGGTTGCCTGCCAGCCACTGTGATGGGCACATCTCAAGGGAGCAATTGAAGACCTGTGTGGGAGGACATAAAAGAGTGGGAGCACCCTGGGCAAAACCCTAAACCTGGACACAGCTGGCTTTTCTCAAACATTAACAAAGCAGCCTTTGTTGGAAGGAAAACCACAGAAGCAACATCAATTCCTGTGCATCATTCACCTTTGGAGTTCCAAAACACAAGATCTGCACTGCACTGCACTGCTCTGCTCTGCTCTGCTCTGCTCTAGATGGATCTGTGTGCAGATTCCATCATAAATACCCATAAGGCCTTGATAATATTAGAATAATAGCAAGTGACTAATCCAATACAAGGTGTGCCACCGATCTCAGAGGTATTGTCAATTTTACAAAGTGCAATACCATGTAATGTTAGGGAGGTCATGCTCATGCTTGTTCTTTAATCCAATTTTGGAGGCAGAACAGGCGTCGGTATCTCCGCTAGGTGGCGACCTTGGTCTGATGCGGCTCACCTTGGACAGCGCTGCGCTTGACTGGAGCCAGACTACATGCAGGATCAGCACAGTGTGACTGCTGAGGAGCACAGAGGACAAAAACTGACGCATTGCATTTTACGCACATCAATATACAGTTGAACAGCAGCTTCTATGTTTCATTTAAAGTTAAGTAAGCAGTGACTGAGGCAGACATCATTTTCTAAACACCGTGCTCAGTTTGAAAAAATGGGCAGTGCGCGCGCGTACGTACACACACCGCACACACTTCCCGTTCCTTTTCACTGTTGACTAACCGGACATTTCCACCCGCGGTTTATTCTTGTAATGTCAATCGGTGACTCAGACTCGCAGTGAGTTTTATATCGCTTTTGTACCTGCGAGGAAAATGTCGTGGAGAAATGCCACCTCACAACCACCGTCTCATCGAGTCTCTGACTACAGTGTCCAGTGGTAAATAAAAGAGAGAGTTGTTAGGGGTGTGCGGGGGGGTTGTTAATGATTATTTGCCCCCCACCCCCTCTTTCTTTCTTCCCCTGTTCACTGTGTTTCCTATATGGATTGACGGGGTCCGCGTCAGAGCGCACAGACTAGACCCGCCTCCCGGTTGTGGTGCGCTCGGTGCGTCTCTTTCCCCCTGTCCGCTTCAAACCCATATTCCACTGGGAAAGAGAGAGAGAGGGAGAGAGAGGGAGTGAGAGAGGGAGAGAGCAGGACCTGGGATAAGAGCAACTAAAGAAAAAGAGGAGAGAAAAACGGAACAACGACACAAATGGCACTCATGGCAGGGATTTTGTTCACGGCCACCTTTCTTGTTTTTGGGATATCTACATTTGTTTCGCCGGCACGGATATACCCCCCAAATGAAGGTAAGGTTATTGGAAGAAAATAACTGCCGCGGACTTCGGACTTCATCCCCGCTCCGTGCTGTGCGTGTTTGCGCCGCGGAGCCACACTTCGTTCGCCCCCTTTAGTTGCGAGTGCGTGGAGCCGCGATGAGTTAAATGATGGAAAACACCCACGGTCACCTTTACGCAGAGACTTTTGCGGGTTTTACGTGAACGAAGCAGGAATGAGAAGTGGCTGTTCAAATCCGCATCGGCTGTTTTGGCCTCGGCTCGGGCTTGGATCGTGCCAGCTGCCGAAAGGCTGCGAGCAGGAATACTTGTAGCCCCGATGCGTACTGTTCTTTCTGTTGCGAGAGAAGGTCAAGCCGATATCTGCTCAACAAGCAGTGTAGCATCTGCCTAAACGGACCTGTAGATCAGAAATGAAGTGAATTTACGAGTCAGTGGGAGATTCGCAAATTCGGCACCAAGCAGCTTTTTATTTATCAGTTTCAGAATTGTTCACACTTATCGCTCCTGCTGTCACATTGTGTTAAGATGGAAAATGATTATGGGGAATAAAGGAAAACCAGTTCTAAAAGTTCAGTTGAGCTGGATGATGCATTATATACGCTCCGAATTATAGAAGAGTTTCTTGCGTTTATTAAATGATCCTCGGTTATGATTTAGCAGGTAAACGTTTACTGAAAAGCGACCAAACACTGGGCTGCAAGATGTTAAAGCAGTGCGTGGTGTGTCCTATACAAAACAAGATCTCGGAAGCTTTCAGGACTGGAGTTGCCTGCTCGGGGTCCCAGGGCGCCGTGTATCCAGTTTCAAAATGTTAGGCCCCTGTACAGACTATATCCCGCATTCTACGGCGAACACAAATAAATGAAACGCTTTATTTTAATTTAAAACAACCTCATCTGGTGCATGAAGTCTGTCCTCTGCAGAACCTCGTTTTCGGATTCTGCCCTCCTCGGCAGAGCAAGCAGTTTGACACAAGTCCACAACGATGCATCTGTTTATTATCTTATTTTATTTAAACATGAAATAAATGTTTCATATTTAAAATTGATCAGTCTGTATTGTACCTAATAAACCTAACGTAGACAGTGGAATTACATTAAGGGTCCATTTATTTATTTATGCTGCGCAGTTGATGAAGCGTCTTATTCAAACTGAATTCAAAACAGCTCTAAAAATAAATATAGATACACGCGCACTCGTTGTCATTTAATTCAGTTTAGAAAATGATTAAATTAATGGCTCGCAGGTTTACTTTTTCACTTTTATTGTTCATGGCAGCCTGTCCGTCTGTCAGGGGCATTTTAAATGCGTTTTGTTCTTCAACGACCAAGTTTATGCACACGGCTCCCCAACTGATTCCGATCACATCAAACATGCTGAAAGCAGCTGCTGAGCAAACTAAGAAATCATTATTTTAAAGACACTTGGGAAATGCATTTGTCATTTGTAGAAAATCTTTTTCTCAAAGAAAATCGATCGGAACGACGCCCGTAAAGCCCAGCAGGGAATTACGCATAACAAAACATTTACAAGTTTCTCATTTGTAAGACTGCTTGGCCTACGGGTTTTATTCTCTCTCTGCACTGACATTCATCATGAGGATATTTTATACTTGATAAATCGCCTTAACAATTATTTCTATTCGTTGAGCCTTTAACAAAACAGCAGCCCATTTTTCTACCTCAGTGTGTGAGACCTAAGTGGATTATACATGCCAGTGCTGATTGTTGTATGGACGGACTGAGACTGCATGCTCACCTCTCCTATTCTTGTTTTCCAGTCACGTTATTGGACTCCAGAGCTGTACAGGGGGAGCTGGGATGGGTCGCCAACCCGACAGAAGGAGGGGTAAGTACTGCAAAGAAGTGTCCCCTTGTTAGGACGCATGATCCCCTATTGAGCAAAAATGGAGAGATAATATCCATTATTGGCAGGAGCTCTGGAGTGGACGCCAAATAGATACACAGCCTTCTTTGATAAGATTTTGTCCTGGTGAGCCGTTTATGGGAATATCTTTGTCTATGATTTATTGTGCAGCTGTCTTCACTGTAGGGATATTAGGCTCAGGGTGAGATCAAGGCATAATTTTGCCGTATCTTACACTGAAATATGGATAAATTAGAATTTGCCATTTTTTTGTGTACAGAGACCCTCTGGAACACCTTCCAGGGCCCCATGGGGTCCTCGGAATTCACTTTGAGAACTGTTGGGTCTATAGGCACCCCTCTCACCCCCTGCTTCCCTTTCTCCTCGCTCCCCTTCTCTCTAACCACTCTGTAATGGTCAGATGCAGAGGCTGATACTGCAGCGGGCGTCAGGTTTCCTGAATAGACGGCGGATTGAATCGGTCTTTGTGGAGAAACTTTATATCCCTTTCCACCATTGAGTCTAAGAGAGGGAGAGAGAGAGGGGGAGAGAGAGGAACTTGGCAGCTGAGAGAGGGTCCTCTGGAATGGATGAATAAGGGGGAAAGTGCAGCGGGGTTCAGCTCTTGCCGCAGGACGACTGGGTCGGGCTATAAAGCAACGGGGAATAGGGTCGACAAATGCATGATCTCTCAGCCTAATTGGGAAATCTATGGCGGCTCTGATTAGGGAAAGAATAGGTGCTGCATTTGGGCCGACAGTGGCCCCGGATGTGCCACGGGTATTAGTTTGCTCGGGAAAGGTTAGGCACCTGCCATGCCTTTAGCCAAGTCTAAATGTGATCATATAGAAATGGCCCTCAGTGTATTTGAATGGCATATCTTCAGAAGTTAGTGATGACCTAAATAAATAATTGTTCATAATAAACAGCAGTCAGCAGTCACTCCTCCATTTGTTCTTCTTACAGAAATGCGATGTACATAAGCCTTTTAATGTTTTATGAAGATTAATACAAATTAGCTACAGTAATCTTAACTAATGAATATGAACCCAGGGGAACAGAATTTCACCTCATGCTCGAAAGCTTTTCTCAATGAATTTGGCTGGTGCTGTTGCTCAGGTCCTCGCCTCGGGTCGTCCCCATGGCCATTTTATCACAAACAAATGATTGACAGGGTCCTGGCAGGCCCGTCAAGCCTGCATTCACCCTCTCATTACCACCAATTGGCCTTATTCTTCCTCTCCCCTGCTATCAGGGAAAGGTACGGCCTTATCTCAGCACTGCTTGATTTCCACAACAAAAGGGGGGCTAAAGGAAGAGAGCAGAGTGGAATGGAGCAGCAGGGAATGATAGACATTTTCTCAAATCATACAGCCGCAGCTATGTTTAGCATTATCCCACCCTCCTCCAGGGAATTCAGGCTTTAAAGCAGATTGTTTATGATAAGGTGTCAAATCAAATCTGGCAGCATAACCCACACCTTCCACTGCCCCATTATGATTTTTTTGAACATTTTTCTAAATGGTTGAAGCTACAGCAGCCAAAGGCCTGTCTGCTCTTGTTTACAGCCCAGCTCAGTCAAAGACTCTATTTAAAACACACAGTGAAAAACTTTGGGGAGCACATCGCTTTGAGCCTCCTAAGACATGCTTGTATTTGCTCAACAGTGCTCTGTCGAGAGGGGAACTTTATCATAAGTAAAACAAACATTCCCTCTAGGCAAAAATAAGCCAGGCGGCGCTGGATAACGTAATCCATGCGCCCCACGTCAGCGTCTCCCTCTCTCTGCTATGAGTTCATACTAACAACCGTGGCGAACATTTGCTCTGTCTCCCGGTCCCAATCATGTATGCAGATGTAAAGCAGGCACACATTAGATCATTAGCATTGATTCAGGGACCTTTACTTTTTGCATTCCTATAATCCCCTGTTCTCATTCTTTCCTTTTTATCTTCTCCTGATACCCTGAGACATCCAGGTCTCTCAGTGTGTGTGTTTGTGTGGGTGTGTGTGTGTGTGTGTGTGAGAGAGAGAGTGAGAGAGAGAGAAGAGGATTTTGTATACCACTCCCCAAGTAATTGAACTGTAGGCATTACTGAGGCATAGAACTAATTACAAATTTCCTTTCTCGCAGTTGAGGAGAATCCATGAATATTAATATCTTTATGATTCTATATTAGGACCTAACAAGTCTATCAGGTGCCATTCATAAAATATGCATTAAGTTTAGCCATCAATTAATTGCTCTGCTGAGACTCAAATATCGACTAAGCTTTCTCGCATGCTCTTTTGCACAGTATCTCTCATTCTTGGCATAGACTGGCTCTCAATCATGTGTGATACTTATGTAGTCTATTTTAATTACAAGAGCATTTAGCTCTGATATTTTTCTGATGTTCTTAACCTTTAACAATACTGATGCAACACTTTTATAGCATTTTCCTACTGCTTTGATAATCTAATTTAACTGGTTAACTGTGGTTTCAGGGGTTTAAGAATATCGTTGTAACATTTAATGTTGTGACCTTTCCCCAGTGGGAGGAAGTGAGTATTATGGATGAGAAGAACATTCCCATTCGGACGTACCAGGTGTGTAATGTCATGGAACCAAACCAGAACAACTGGCTTCGCACTGACTGGATCCCCCGTGGAGGTGCCCAGCGTGTCTACATTGAGATCAAGTTCACCCTCCGAGACTGCAACAGCCTCCCGGGGGTCATGGGAACCTGCAAGGAAACCTTCAATCTTTACTATTACGAGTCCAACAATGACAAAGAGCGCTACATCCGTGAGAATCAGTTCGGCAAAATCGACACCATTGCCGCAGATGAGAGTTTCACTCAGGTGGACATTGGTGATCGCATCATGAAGCTGAACACAGAGGTGCGAGATGTGGGCGCCTTGACCCGGAAGGGCTTCTATTTGGCCTTCCAGGATGTTGGAGCGTGCATTGCACTCGTGTCTGTCAGGGTCTTCTACAAGAAATGCCCTTTAGCAGTGCGTAACTTGGCCCAGTTTCCTGATACCATCACTGGGGCCGATACCTCTTCGCTTGTGGAAGTTCGTGGCTCATGCGTGGATAATTCAGAGGAGAAAGAGGTTCCCAAGATGTACTGTGGGGCTGACGGAGAGTGGTTGGTACCCATTGGGAACTGTCTGTGCAACCCTGGATATGAGGAGCGCAATGCAGAATGCCAAGGTAAAGAAGTGACATTTGTCTTGTTTTTTGAGCTGACTGGTTTCTTTTGCACCTCCTGCTATTTATAGAGCACTCTCTCTTTTCTGACACTGCTTTTCTGTTGTGTATCCTGTTTTTCATTTCTCCCCTTTCTCTTGCTCTCTTTGTTTTTATGTCTGTTTCATTCTCTCTGTCCTTCCCTCTCCTCCCTCCCTCGATTCACCTACCTCTTACTCCGTTGGATATCTTTTTTCTACAGTCTTTTTTCCAGTGTCTGGTTGGGTGATAGAAGCAATGATGATTGTAAATGGAGTAATTAGCAGGCCCACTGGGAGGTGTTGTGCAATGGGGTGCATCCCAGGAGAATTGGTGACACCGGGAGGGGAGAGTAGAGCTCCAACTGGTTTGCACTACCACTGTGTCTTTCACCCCCACCTGCTCTTTCTCTTATTCCCAATGGAGCCTGAAGCTGGGAAAAGGAGATAGACAGCTTTAGAGGAAGGGAAGGAGAGAGAAAGAGTTTATCATTCCAAGCAGGTATGAGAGGAGTGAAAATACACAGCTGTGAGATGGAGTTGAAATAGTGCTATTTGGTAGGGGGGAATAGTCCTTCGTGGACGATTATTCTCGTCTCAGCTCACTGTGATCCTATACCAGGCTGTTTGATGAGGTTTTAAGGTCAGTGCAGAGTGTCTCCTTCCACATTTTTTAAATCAGGAACATGGTAGAGGCTTCAGCATGTTGGTGAATTCAAAACATGGCCTAGAAATGCCAGCAAAACCTGCCAATAGATCTTTCCGAATTTCTGCTTTCAGAGGTTTCAAGCTTATGATAAGTGGCATTTTTGATAGACTCTCCCCTAATTTGACTTGCTTGTTTCATTGCACACAGTATATTGTAGTTGATGGTATGGAGCACTATATTATGGGTAGCATCCAGTAGTATTCAGCAGCTGTTTTGTGGATTGCATGCAGCATTTTGCCAAGCCAAGGCACAGTTGTCAGCTGGCCAGACGAGCGGATGCTTATTCTGCCACAGCGGTTGATTGGTATACACCACCCTTCACACACAAAAAGCAGGGGGCCACAGCAGTGAGGGGTCAGAGGCTGGGCTCGGGTGATTAACAGGGGGATGGACCACTACACCTCTCCTAATTTACAAGGGAGCCTTTATCTTGGAGGACTAATTGCATGACAAACAGGCCTGGTGATTTAAGAGTACTACTGGCTGCTTGGGGGTGGGGGAGGCAAAGGGGTACAACTGGTCACAGATGGGTTTGTGTGTGTGTGTAAAAAGTATCATTTGAGCTTTAAGAATTCTGCTGGAACGTCGCCCATCTTCTCTGTCGCTGGGCTCAGATGGCTGCAGCCAGGTTTCTGTCCCCAGGGTTGGCTTCAAAGAAACAGAGAAATGGAGGGTTGAGTGAAGGAGACCAGAAGGCAGTCAGTTACAGACTTTAGGTAAAGCTCCCCTGGAGTTGCTTTCTGTCGTGCAGTTTACTAAAATAACATCTTGTTTAAACCCTGATCTCATACTGTATATCATAACTTTAATTTGCCTGCAACATTGAAATAGACTCCTTATCTTTGCTGTTTAATTCCAGTTAAGATAAATCGCTGTTAACCTCCAAAGAAGGCAATAAAGGATCTGGAACCGTTGATTTCATATGACTAATGCAGTCTCGTAGTGTCTGCCAGCCTCTGAGATGGTAATATTGTTTTTCAAGCCAATATATCCATTTAGTTCACATATCACTGCATCTGCTTTGCTTTGTTTAAGTTTACAGTGCCAATAAACCCAGTCCATTCATTTTAAGCTCCAATTACACTTTAAAAAGTTCAACATTTCACTTCCAGTTGGACACTGGATAACATGCATTGGATTTGATGCTTCATGGCAGCCCAAAGCATTGGTGTGAGCCCACTCCAGTGACCGGAGGGTTAAAAGGTGCTGGCCACTGTCAGTCTTCAAGTGCACTGATGAGCTGGTTAATATTCCTTAGTGTGACAGGCTCTATGGGAGAGGGGCTCCACGGCTATGTGACCATGTTGACCAAGCGACATAGGAGCTGGTTTTTGAGGGGAGGGGTGGTGGATATCAAGGGAGAGTTGTGGGGTTTGGTGTTTGTGTTAATATTTTTTTTTTTCTGACATATTAAACAAAGTTGTATGAAAGTGTAACAGCCTGTTGCTCTCTCTGTATGGTTTGAGTTGGTTTAAAACATTTCTTTTTGAAGGTTTTCTATGGTGCACACGAGCCCATTTGTGTGTGTGAGAGTGTGTGTTCGCATTCTTGTGTGTTCGTGCTTGTCTTATGTACGTGCGGGGTTACAAGGGCACCTTGGCCCCTGGTTCCCAGCCCAGGATGAATGGGCTCTCCTCCATCATTGTTTGGGGTAGCAGCGGAGCCGACTGAGGCTGGTGATGTTGGGGGGGTAGAGTGGGGGTTGATGGGGCACATAGGAGTTGTATTCTCCACCCCTGGCAGAGGTCAGGGGTCATCCCCTTCTGCATCCATCTTACTGCTGCGTGTGACAGGGTCGTGGATCCAGGATTGATTAAGATATCAGGGTTTTGACAGCTGTGGCGGGGGTGTGTGTGTGTGTGTCTGTACTCGAGGTAGGCCAAGGGTGGATAGGGTGTACACTCTGGGCCAAGGCAAGAGGGGCAACCGGGGCACTCAGGGCCAAGGGGCCCCCTGATCTAAGGAGAGGGAACTGTCTGTTTGCCTTTGGGATCCCTTTCCCTGTTAACTACCTTCCCCCCTAAGCGTGGTGAGGAAGGGTGGGGGTCAGAGTGTCCCCTCGCTCTTCATCTGGTGAGGGGGTCCCTACTGTTGGAGGGGTGCTGATGAGGCAGTGGCAGGGAGAGATTAGTGAGAACTATGTCTGCCATAATGGGGAAATGATAATTACCTTAACTGTTTTTTTTCTTGCCGAGTGAGAGAAACTTTTGAACGATGGTTTGCTCTGACAGCAGTTTTGCCTCCGCAGAGCAATGATGTGTGCTTTCAGGAAAATCAGCAGATTTCAAGTTGTGTTCCTGTGTGTGTTTTGCCTTCAAGATGTATATGTTGGTGTGAGTGTAAGTTGAGGATATGACTGGACTGAGGCGTGAAGGTGACAGACGCTTTTGACTCTGCAGAATGTTAGTTCATGGTTGAGCTGTGAACTGGCCCCCTGCAGCCCATTGTCACCACTGATCAATACACACACACACACACACACACACACACACACACACACACACACACACACACACACACATTTTAATGGTAGCTAACATTGCCTCCAAAAAAGGAATTAAGTTAACATTGAAGTTAACAGTATTTGAATCCCCTACCTTTTACGTTTTTGTTTACTTTTTAAATTTAAATGAATATCCTGTGACTCTTGCACATTTTATCTTCTGCTTCTCGCTGCTTTTAGTTATGTAACATAAAATGTATCAGAAACCACAATTCATAACTTCCCTCAACTTAACCTTCATTTCCACCACTGTGTGCAAAGCTCAAATCCTTTTTACGTGTGAGTGTGTGTGTGTCTGTGTGTGTAGGTGTGTGTGCTTGTGGATAACTGCTTAGGGCCTGATTGTGATGTCAGTGTGTGATCGGAGTATTTTCTCACCTGAGACCCCCCTGTATTCCCAGCAGTCTTTGCTGAACTGGAAACTCTTATTGGTATTAGATTAAGAGGTTTTAGGGATGAAGTTTCTCTCCTGTGCTGCACTCATTGTGTGCGTGTGTATCTAGGTCTCCCATTCTCTCTCTCCCTCTGTTGACAGTGTTAAATATGCGCTTGGGAGCATCATTCTAAATTCACCACGTAATTCTATTTAGCCCGCCGGTCCCTGATGGCTTTAAATACACAGAATCAGTCCCTGACACTTCCTCTCCCTCCTCTATTTTCCTCCTTCTTCTTTTCCTGCATACACACAAACTAAGTATTTGCATCTTCAGTAAAATCAAGACACATGCAGAGAGGGATGTCTTAGGTGACAGGAACCAGTATGTGCATGTACACTCACATGTGCAGACATGTATGCACATGTAAAAAAAAAAAAAACGAAAGGCCATGTTAAGTAATAGACTCAAGTACACAGGCACATTCATAAATATGTACAGCAGATGCACACACACAAGTTTTAGTATGCGTTAGTACACACACACAGACACACACTCAGAGCTGAGCAGAGCGCAGCAGAATAGAGGTGAATGTACTCATCACTCTCCCTGCCACCAGAGAGGCTCATTTTGTGCTGCTGAATAGAGACGAGGAATCTATTACCATCGGAGAGCAGGAAAGAACAACAGATACAGAAAGGAAGGACAAAATGTCTCATGAGCAATCCTCCGCTACCCTCCCCTTCCTGCTGAAATAATTGCTTAAAGCATTTTTTAAAAATATTCTGTTCTTGTTTAGCTCCTCAAATGATGAAAAAAAGGACCACTCAACACTTCCCTTGACTAGATGGAGGCGGGAGGGGGTGGGGGTAACTGGGGCTGGTGGTAATTCAGCCGTCATTAGCTGAGGTGCTGAAATGTTTTTCCTGCTCGGGCTGCTGTCCTGCCTCAGTGTTTGTTCCCTTTGCAGGTCTCAACACTCATCACCTCTGTCTTTCTCCTCGCTGTGCCCTGTTTAGGGCAGGAAGCCACCGGTGATTGAGCATGACCCAGCTGATGGCTGTAGTGCTCTCACAGCACCCAGAGCTACACCACAGTGTGTACAAATGCACTGCCATGAATACCCATCTTTAAGTCATTTACATCCTATTGGGTTTTAACAGCTCATTTTTTCCTATGAAAGTCACATTTTTATTTTACTGGAACGACGTGCCTTGTTTTGCCTTGTTTCAAAGAAGTGACACTGGTTTTAAAGAAAGTGCCAGAAGTATGTCAAACCACATTTGAAATAAGTAGAATTATTGCAGCCTGAAATGTTTTGTTTAAAATAAGGTTTCAGTACCGGATATAACTCAAAATAGTGTGTTAGCCTGGAAAGGTTTTATATTCAGCCCACTAAAATGCTAGCAGATTCTGTTTAAGCAAACAAGACACCGTATGCCTCATAGCATGGGGTGCCAGCAAATATGCTCTCCTTTGTATTGTATTTAGTTTTGTTTTTTAACAGTGAGAACTGTCACTGGGGTGAGATCATTTCACTAGTTTCATGTGGAGTTAAATAGCAACAGGTGTCATTTAAAAGCCTGAAACTGGCTGATTTAGATGGTGAATGATCTCAAACTGAATAGGCAAAATAATAGCTGGTTTTAGTTTTTCAAAAAGGGAATAAAAATCAAGCTGTGTCCTGAGCCCCATTCTACATAACAACTTCAGATTTTGTAGTTTATTCACTTTGGAAATAGAACAAAATGAAGTACACTCAAAGATGCCAGTGTGCTGACTAAATTTGGTAACATTTTAGAGTTTGCTGTAGATGGACACTCTTGTTAGACAGTGCTGAAGGAGCTACAGAGCTGGGAAGAAATGTTGAGCCTGATGAGACAAGTCCAGGAATATCTTGGAGGAAAAAAAGTAAATATTAAATTCTGTTTTCCACAGTTCCAGACTTGCAGACTCCATCGCTGCATGTCTTAAAAAACAAAATCATTGGGTCCATAAATTTCATATACTGTTGCAACCATGTATCTCCAAAATGTCAACTTTTAAAAGCTAAAATATTTACATGTTTAGCTTTAAGTCCATGAAGAAACACTTGGTTCTTCAGTTCATCTTAAAAATTCAAAATCACAAAAACCGGAGATGCCAGTTATCATTGGACAGCAATGACACCACTTGCTAAATGGTATGCTATGCAGATTAATAAAAAGTGTATATTTATGGACAACTGTTAGCAGGTAATGTGGAGTGAGGGCAGTTTACATGATGTGTTAAGATGGATGTTCTTACAGTACAGCTAACATGGTTGTCACCTGGCATCAGCAACATATATGCTGAGGAATTGTTAAAAGGAGGTTTAAAGGGATGATAACATTTCTCTTTCTCCTGTCCTCTCCTCTTCTCTACTCTACCCTCATCTTTTTGAAAAGCATCCTCTCTTTGAAGCCCGCGATGGGAAGAGGGAGCGATTAAAGCAGTCAGCAAGCAAATTAGCATGTCAAAAGGCCCTGAATCAATACCCCAGCTCTCTACCAGCACAACCCTGCAGTCCTTTCACCCCCTCTTCCCTCTCCCTCTATCCATCCCTGCCGTTCCCCCATTTCTCCGGCTGTTTCCCTTCTTCTCCCTCCATTTTCTCCTGCACTCCTGCACACTCTCCCTCTTGCTCTCTTGCCCCTCTCTTTCACTCATTTTAAAAATTTCTTCCCCCTCTTCCTTCAAAACCCCTGTTTTCTCCCTCAGTTGACAGACGGAGAGAAGAGGCCGGATTTGTAAAGAGAGATGGATGGATGTATAGGCAGAGAAAGACGGCTAGGGAGAGAGAAGTGGACAGCGATCAAGTGGGCATGGGTGGACTGTTTCAGAGAGAGAGGCAGTGAAAGAGAAAGAGGGCCTCTGCCACCTTCTTTGTGCTGAAAGAGAGGGAGAAGAGACCTCTCTCGCCAAGAAGAGTGGAGGAGATGGGGACGAGGAGGCAGGGAGGGAGGTAGAGAGAGTGAAAAAGAGACAAAAAACACGGGGGGAAGTGAAGTGGAAAGAGATTTAGTTCCAGTCTGGCAACCGTGCTTTTTCTACACTTCATCCATCGGTTCACCATTGCACGGAAATCCCTTTGATCTGGGGCAATGTGTTACTGATCGCGAGGATTGTGTGAGTGTGTGAGTGTGTGTGTGTGGGCAGACAAAGAGTATGTGTGCGTCTGAACCATTATCTGTCCTATATTTATTCTGTGCATCTGTCGCAGCAGGCATATCACATGTTGTATCATAAACTTCTATTAACGTTGCAATCGCGTAGCGCTATCTGCGCCTGGAGACAAAGCAACCCAGCAGCTCTCCAGATGGACGGCCAACTCTCCCTCACTGTCTGACAATGGGAGGCTGATTGCAAACACCTTGAAAATGTTTTATCTCTCCCTCTCTCTTTCTCCTGCTGATTTCTATCTCTAAGCTCCCTCCGTCCTGCCGGGCCAATAGTAGGTGGTCTTTTGTCGTCATCCGTTTTCTCCGGGGGCGCAGAGTTCAGTGGCCAAATCAAAGGCTGCTCCGTTGCAATCAGTTAGGGGTTATGACAAAAAGCCTTGCAATAAAGGGCTGCTCTGTAATCTGATTGGCCCTGAGACTGGACGCCGTGTCCATTTTAATGAGCTGAGATTCCCCTTTTCTAATCACACTGGTGGAGGAAATGTCATACTGGCTCATTCTCCCTAAAAAAAAAAAAACACACACACACAGACACACACACTTAGCATGTATTAATTGTATGAAAGAAGAACGAGGAATACATACAGGTTGTTGCAAGGAAACATAGTTTTGTGAACATCTGTCAGTGCAATAGAGCTGCAAAGTGGGAGGAAGTATTTCAGGCACCTAGGGTAGTATAAATGAGTTTGGGGCATGTCCAAGGCTTTCCAACCTGCCAGGCTGATTAATCACCAGAAAAGATGAACAACTGCATTTGAAAACAGCTGGTTTGTTGTTGTTGTTCTTCTTCTTCTGAAGTGCATTTAGGTAAGAACCATTCGATCACAGAGCTTAAAATTCTGTTATTTGTGCTGCTGATGGAGGGTCGGACCTTGAGTTTATGATTTGTAGAAAACTGAAAATATATGTTGAAATTTGTTCACTTTTAGTTTCTGAGTTAATTGAATTCAACAGAATGAATTCTACAACTGTGGCACAGTTTTTGTTTCTGATTGGAACAAATAAAAGTTGCAAATGTATGCATGGGTTTTGTGTTATTGTGGTATTTAGACGTATCCACAGTACTGAAATTTAGGCCACAAAGTGTCATTAGCTTATCAAGGTGTTTCTATTACATTTTAACAGTGTGTCTGCTTACAGTAGTATGTTACTCCATGGAGCCATTGCCTCCAGTCAAGAAATAATCTGGTCCAAAAATCCCCATTCCCCTTCTATCCAGTCTTTATTTTAAGATAAGCTAATTAACTGAGAGTTGAAGCTTCATATTAAGTACACAGACATGAGAGTGATATCAGATGTCTCAGCAAGAAAGTGTATTTCTCAAAACATATCTTAAAAAGCTGGTTTTGTACATTGGGAATCACTTGACACTTCTCCTTACACCTATCCTTGGTTTCAGCCCAGAACTTTGAGATCAGGTGGCTGACCTCTTGCTGCGACTACATGTGTATGCGCACCGACATGCAAAACTACACGTGTATCAAACACACCGCGGGGTTGCCTGCGAGGTGTAACCTCTCCGCAGGAGGGCTGAAATGTAATTTAGGGATGTGGAAGTCTCACAGCACTGGGGAATCCGAAGCTGCAGGTCTCCAGCCAAAGGCAGAGGTGTGTCCATGCTTGGGCACGTCTTTGGGATTAGAAACCTTGATCCTTCCTGATCCGCAGCAAGCTGTCAAATACTGCTGGAAGAGGTGGAAGGGGGAAAAAAAAAGCAGTCCCTTGAAGGCTCACAGCACGGAGCAGAGGAATGTGAGGGGAAGGAGAAAGAGGAGCAGAGAGAAAACAGAGAAAAACAGGACAGAGATACACAGAAAAGGTCTGGGTTGAAACGAAACGGAGGCGTGGATGTGTGTAACAGAGGCAGTGTGTGTAGAGTAAAGGAGAGAGAAAGATGAATTGACTCCTGTCTAGTGGCCCTGATAAACGGCTGGAGATGTGAAAGGTGAAGTGGGGGGTTATGGGTACAGACGGCAATCGGTCTTTGAACAAGCCTAGTGTGGTTGTGTCATGACCTTCGACAGCCGCAGTTGATATTACCGTCAATATCACTACCTGTGTGTATAGTACAGCAGGTTCGCCTCACTTTGAACTGCTTCATCAGAGCTATCCTCCACTGAAGATTTAGGCCCTTTGAAAAACTGCTGATAGCAGAGGTTACCTACAGAATATAACTTTTAAAGAAGTTAAATGGAAAAGGAACAATCTGTGGGTGTGATATAGATCCTTTTTGTTTGGTGTGTACAAATACAACATTGGCAGTGTTAAGCAGGAGAATAAAGGAAGTCACGGACACATTTTTGGCAGCTCTGCAGGGCGTTGGAGCTCCTCACATCACTGACAAAGCTGCCAAATGTGGAGCATCAGCCTAAGTGGTGAAAGAAGCCATAAAGATAAGGAGAGATAACAGAAAAGGCAGGAAGAGAGCAGTGCACATACTTTGAGTGAAAGAAGCCTGTGAGTCCAAGAAACACAAAACATAACGCAGAAACTGGCCCTCTTCCAGCGGTGCCCACACACTTACTTCAAAGATCGCTGTGCATTTGAATCTCACAGCCCTTTTGTTTGCCTCTTCCCGTCATCACTGTGCCTGTGTGTCTGTCCTCACATCAAAGCTAAAGGCTAAAACGTTACACATTAGCAGAGTAACCCTGTCTAAGCAGCAGCCATTAACCCCAGGGTCTGGTTACACACCCCGTGGCCCCCCTGCAAGGCCAGGTTCAACTAGCCTGGGGTTAGGGAGGGCAACACATACACCGCGCAACAAAGTCTGTGGACACACGTACGTGCTGCTATATTAGGAACGCACACACATCATGCAAAGCCATACCATGCGAAAAGGAGCTGACACAGTTTCAAGGGGGTATCACTTCCACGACAACAGTGACCTCGATCTTGTTTTGAGAGAGAGAGAGAAAGAGAAGGGGAAAGTGGTCTGGGGCGAGTGAGGCCTGAGTGACACCAGGAGAGGTCAAAGGTTAAAACAGTGACAGCCACAGTGGAGACCAGCAGACTGTCTTTGGGCTGACATGAGCTGTTGAAGAGTTAGTGACCCAGGAAAGTTTTTATGTACCCTGCCAGAGCTCACACACACAGCACATATAACTGCATTTAGACGTACAACAATACAGAGACACAATGGTGTGCATGGGTTTCTCAGGGACACACACCCTCATGCACACACACATGCACAATAGAAGGTGTTTTGAGGCCCCAGACAGGCTGTCGTCTGGGAGCTACAAGTAGATTACCTAAACAAACAACCTAAAAATACCTTCATTTTCACCCGTAAGTCGACCCTTTCCAACCCTCCCTCATAACCCAACAAGACGCTTCTGAGAAACTGACAAGGTTGATGTTAAACTTGCCCCTGAGACTACACATAACTAGGTAATTAAAGTTTTGTACTTGTGTTTCTGGACTTTTAAGTGTTGACAGATGAGTGTGCACGCTGATTCAACGTCTCCGTATGTCACGTGTATTTAATCTGATTTACACCAGGGGTGTAGTAGAGCCATCTAAATGGCTGATGTAAATATTTTTTGGGGGTGAATTTATCATTATGGCATCATATTTGATCATATCCAAGTGACCACATAATAGATGTTCATAATTACATATTAGGGTTGTTTGTCTTGAAAGTCCCCTACTGCAAGGGATTGGTTTCCCATTTTGCTTTTCTTATTCACCTGAATACCAGGCTACATGATATGGAGGTAAAGGTTTTATTTTGGCTTTAAGGTGTATGTGATATGGCTCTGTGGTAATGATGTCAGACTCCCCATTTTCCAGTACCATCATAGCCACCTGAGATTACACGCCTGTGGAAAGCAGATCAGCAAAGATGGAAATAATGAAACTGATATTGAGCTCAAAAGACCCAGTGTCTCTAACTAGTCATACTGTAATTAAGTGAGCCAGCATGACAATAGAAATACAGGCACTGATCCATAAAAGCGTGTAAAAATAATATATTGATATATTTGATATTTACTGATGCAATCACTAATATTTAATCAGTTTTATTAAAATATTCGTCACTGATACTTGTTTTGTATGAAAGTCTTAACAAACATTTTATACATGGATCACAGAAGTTTTTTTTTCTGATTTTCAATTCAGAAACAGTTTTTAGATAAAATAACCAAATGGGAATTAACACTGGGTGATATTAATAATATAAAGTGGGGATCTTCTTTATTTTGTAGTTCTAATGAGATATATCACTCAAATGAGCTTAGTACATTCTACCCCTTGTAATGCAGACATAAAAACCTGGCAGGGACAGCTTTCAGGATACATTACTGCAAAAACCAAATCCCATGCAATGCACGCTAGACAAGAATGATTTAAAGTGCAATTAACTCATAATAAGTTAACAAAAGTGTGCATTGTGAATGCTGCATTGTGGTGGTTTGCAGTGATTTGTTATGTATTTGTGTTACAGCTCGACACGTGGTTTACACTTGTTTACAGAATTGCATGAGGCCCCATTGAGACTGCCTCCCTATCGCTTCCTCTTCCTCTTCACCTATTCTTAGTGTGTGTTTGTGTGTGTTCTCCTCACACATCCTCCCTTTTCCTGCCCCATTCTCCTTGGCTCACTGCGGGTAGAATGGTTTAGTTCTCCCAATTGTTTAGTGGTGTGTGCCCATGTGAGTGTCCCCTCGCACAACAGCATTAGCATATTCCCCCACCTCTCTGCCTTTTTTTTTTTCATTATTGAATTGAAATGCGGCTCTTTTCATTGTAAACAATGTCAGGAAAACATGCTAGGTACGCTGCCTTCTAACACTCACATATACAGACACACACACGCCCAACATGAGACTCAAGGCCTTGGAGACTTTGGGGAAATTGGACCAAGACAATACCTTGACTGAGGCTATTTACTCCCCATCGTCCCTGCTAGGCTCCTGTCCCCATGTTTACACAAAGCCTGTTTGGTGGATGTGTGTATGTGTCTTTGTGTGCATTTGCATGCATGCGTGGTATTGCAACGTGCCTCTGTGTAGTCCAGAGGGCCTTTAAAGGGCTTTGTGTGAATAGCCGAGAGTGTGCAGGTGTGCACAGGTGTGTAAGCCTCTGTTTGTGTATGTATCTCTGTCTTGTTTGCCTTGAATTATAGTCCATTACCCACCTGCTGTGTGAATCTTAGGTCACAAAAGGTCCTTAGTGGGTTGGCGCTATGCCCGGCTTTGGGTGGTGCCACCCTTGTGGATCTGGCATGGGTGCAAAAGTGGAATCTGAGTGGCCCCCACCCAACATAGCCAAGTCAAACAGTGTTTCACTAAACAAAGATGGCTCTGTTTGCTGTCTGTACCTCTCTCTGTTCTGTCCATCTCCCTGCTCTCCTCCGTGTCCACTCTGAAATCCCAAATACGTCTCCTCTCTGTGCACTTTGCCCTCAGTACTCACTCTCTGTGTACTTTCTTTTTATGTCTCTTTCTTTTCCTTACCGTCACCTTCAGTACGCTGTGTCTCATTTTTTAAGGAGCGGTCTTTGTCCATTCTGAAGTGGCTGGGTGGAATACTTTAGATTTTTGCGATATAACCATTGTACTAATATTCCTTCTTAAGGCCAAGTTAGAGGAATTAGGGAGGAAGTTGAGGCCTACGTGTCAATAAGAACGCGGAGGTCTTGGTTTGCAGGAAGTCTTCAGAACAATATTTCAATTTTTTCAGTTATGCAATCCAAATGGCAACAATATAGGTGGCACCACAGTACACCCTTAACAAAAAATGGCTCTATGTTGGAGCAGGAAATGATTTGTTTGGACTGTACATTAACAGAACCCTAGTTATTAGGCTAAAAAACTTTTAGGTTTTATACACTCTCACACTGTATGTAGACACTGCAAGAAATCATTTCTGAACATGTAAAATGGTGCAAATTTGCACATTTTAGGTTGCACTCTAGTGCTGAATTTAGATCAAAATGAAAAAAAAAAAAGAACCACAAATGAACAGTTGGTTGTATTTGACAGTTTCAAAATGTTACTGAATATAACAATTTTTTGGCTTTCAGAGTCTGTTTTTGTTTTGTTGTAACTTTAACATTTTGCTCGCCTGGTTCTTTTAGCTTGTGCTGGTACAGACATTTTAATTAGGGCAGCGTCCTGGGTGGCTCATGTGTGATGAATTGGTTTTGCTAAAAATACAGTTATAAATCATCCAGCATTTGACAGATAAACTGCTGGCAACTCTTGCACTCCCTGGTACTGGCCACTGTTAGAAAAGCTGCAGTGATTGTCTGAAAGGTTAGCTTGTGTGTTATTAACATTGTTAGACTCCCTGTTTTTTGTTCTTAAGCTTCATTAACACTGTTGAGGGTGTCAACCCAGATTTCACTAGCCAGCTTTTTTGGTTTTGCATTTTAAAGGATGGTACCACTAGTATGGGACCTTTTTCAGGTCCAGGTCAAGATGTGTGTCGAGTGTATGTCATCAATCATGGTGATCAGTTTCGGTGGCCGTGTGTCCCTCATCCATCATACTGATGGGTTTCGCTGGCCGTGTGGCTGTGTGTCGCCGTCAGGGCCGGACTTAATTAATAACCCCCAGTGACGGAATTAATGAGTTAACCTGCTCCACTCTCCTGCTGTTCCAGTGACAGATGTTAATGGTCAGCAGCTAGTTATCCCTGCTAATATGCCAGTGGCTCAGGTGTATTGGTGTGTATGGTGTCTTTTATTATCTATATTTGTGTCTGTGGGGGAATAGACAGGACATACATCCAATACTTTATGTGTGTGTGTTTTTTTTTTTTAATCCAGCTTGGGACTGCAGCCAGAGGGTAAACAAAGCACTGTTAGAATAGCAGTCCTTTCTAACAAGAGTCTTACCTGAGCAATGAACTGCTTTCCACAGGGAAAAAAAAGAAAAAAAAAGAAAAAAAGAGATAGAAGAGACACAAAAGCAGAGGGATATGGCAGTAAGGCAGGTTAAATAGAGATTGCTGGCTCCTCAAGGCGCAGAAGAAGGCGAGACTCTCCTTGCCCTCAGGTCCTGAAAGCTGATCTCTCAGTTTTGTGAAAGAGCGGCTTTGTGAGGACGCCTCTAACTTTTCTTCTGAAGAGCGGTCACTGTCTGTTATGACTAAAAAAGAGTGACCGAGTTTTCATCACCTAAAGAAGATAAAGCACAGTCTTGAAAGGAGAGAAAATGCCATAGTTTGAACTTAACTCTCTTTTTTTGATTACAAGAGAGGCAATTGTTCTGCCTGGGCAGGCCTAGTTATTGTGTGCCGTGTGCTGGGTGTTATATTCCTGGGGTATTTGGATGGCTGTTGTATCGCAAGTTTGCTCTCATGCTTGCAGTCCCCAGTGTATTAGATACTTTGTTGTGTAGGCTGCAGAATAGCTTGCCTATCAGGCTTTGCATGCGGGTCACTCAAGGTGGGTTGCAGTGGGTGGGTGTGTGGGTAGATGTGGTTTTATTTGGCAGTGTGGGGAGCATCCATGGTTGTTCAAAGCCTGGTGTGTAGGTTGTTATCACTCAGAGGAAAACCTAGCTGGGTTTTAGTTGACTCGTGTGTGGGTAGCTATCATTGTATCATTAGCTTTTGTGCACTCCTATTTTTTGCAGAAGCTGCGTTCACGGTTTTGTCTTGAACAGAAGTTCCAGATTTCCCCTCCCCTCATGCGGTGCAACCAATTCAGCCAGCAAAATCTCCACCACACGGACAAAACTACTCATTAACTCCCACAACCCTCTCCCTCCACCCTTGTTGCTCCCTTTCCTCCAAACGTGCTTTAGCTTAGAGACAACTGGGATGTGGATGGGGCGGGGGAAAGACTGACAAAAGGGAAAAAGGACTAAAGCCAGAGGAGAGGATTGAATGAGTGAAAGAGCTGCTGGGGGAGAAAAGGGGGAAGAATGCGATGTCCCAGTCTATGAGGGATTCCATTTTTTGCCTTTCCAGAATAGAACAGTAAGTCACCAGTCTCTTTGTCTGCCTTTGATCTCCCAGCTCAGGGATTTGGCACCTGACAAACCCCTCTCTGTCTGAAAGAAGGCCTGCCGAGAGAAAGCCTAGGAGAGTGGGAGACAGAGATAGAGGGCGAAAGAGACTGAGAAAAAATAATATAAGAGAGCTAAAGAGTGATGGGGCAAAAAAAAAGAGACAGTTTAAAAAAGATGGTGTAGTAAAACAGGGTTAGACTTTAGAGAGCAGTGTGAGAGGATATGATGAGGGCTTCTCAGCTCAGATCCCATAAAAACTAAATACATATGTGTTCATGTGTGTCTGTATTTGCGTTTGTGTGTGGGTTTGCCACGGCTGGCCCGGACAGTGATAAATCCAGCGAGTCTTAAGGGAGATTCCTCTCTGAAGCCACGGTCTCTTGGACCACCCACTATTGCGGTCTCTTCACTCACACACACACTCACACTGCTAATAGGAAGCAAATTCCCCAGCTTTACTTGGATATCGACCTCTCTTTTCCCTCAACGGTTCCTTCCTACGAGGCAGTCACTGCTATAAACAAGTCCTCATATGTTGACATCACATTTTCAAACACAATTTCGGAAATGCAGAGTTTCAGACCACAGATCAAGATACCAGAACCTGTCTATTGCATACGTGGATTTGGAGTTGTGCAAAGAATTCTGGGACAGTTGGTGGGGACGCTGAGGTCAACCTGGGACAGCTTAATAATTGACGAGCAAAAAACTCATCAACCGTGCATGGTCTGAAGTAGCCTGCTTTTAGACTGTGTCTCTTTCAAGAGGCTCAGGCCCAAAGGCTGTGAAGCATGGGACTCAATTAACTCTCCCTCAAGCTTTTAGCAAGAGGGAATCATCTCAAACAGCTGGTTGACCCCACTCTCAACTCTGGACACTTTCCTGGTCAACGCACATGTACAAACCCTCACAGCAACTTTGTGTTTTGTCACCTGAAGCGGTCACAACCTCTTAAACAATACCCACAAATCCCAGTGTCCTTCTGTGATGAGATTGGGCACTGAAAGATTGCTTTAAAGATAGAGAGATAACGCGAAGCACCTCCCGACTAATCTCTCCTCTTTTTTTGTAACTGTGAAGAAAAGAAACGGGGGGCTTCACGCACCCCTGCAGGCTACAATCAAAGAGGCCCTTAGCTTAGCGTTACCGAGTGAAGCGGCAGGGATTTAGCCCTGATTGACTGAGTGGGAACAGGCAAAGAATGGCTCAGCAGGTAGCAGCTAGCCCGGCTCGGTTAACGCCATGCAACGCTAATCCAGCTGCTACAGAGGAGATGCTGCGGGGCAAAGAGGCTGACTTTATTACACCTCCATGAGAGGGATTTCCCGGTATTTTAGGGGGTTTGTGGATTTCCTTCGCTATTTGTACGTGTGAGCATGTTGCATGGTTGGTGGAATGTGTGTTTATGTTGGAGGACGGACTTCCTCCTCGCTGCGGTGTATGTGGATAGGCGCTGATTTGATTTTTGGTGTGGTGAACACATGTGGGAGTTTGTTTATGTGACTGTTCTTTTGTGTGTAGGATCCCCTGATGTATTTATGACTGTGGCATTGAAATCCATCCCTTTCAAATGCACTTTTAGATCTGGGTTGTGTATGTGCTTGTAAAGATAGCCATTCTCAATGTGTGTGTATGTGTGTGCATGTAAGGCTTTACCCCTACAGACTATAAGTGTGTAATTATCTGATTTATATTGGGTATGAATTTATCCATCTGTCTCCAATTGGTCTTTTTACATCATAACAAGACAGACAGAGACACACACACACATACACACACCGCCCACTCTACCAAAACCCCAACCACCGACCCTCTGGCTTCAATGCCATTTGCTGCCCACTGCCAAGCACACGGCAGCATCATTGACTGACAGGTTATTTGGTCCAATCGGTGTTGTGACTGTCTGTGCCGCACCTCTCAGAGAATTGTTCTTTTGTCCTATTCTTCTGGTTCAGCGCTCAGGGGGTGAAATATAACCCTGTTAGGCTTCCCCGGCAATTACAGAAATGGATAGACGAGGGAGAAACTCCTTGAAAGACGAGCCGTCCAATCAAACTGTCACTCAAAAGAAAGGAGAGCACTGTCGCCAAAAGTAGGAAAAGTTTCACTTAGGTTACCATTTCAGACTGAGGTGTGTGTGTAAGGTGTGTGTGAGTGTGCGTAAGATCCCGCAGAGTGAAAACAGTCTTGTGAGAGTGACAGAGCTCCTGGTGTGCCGAGTGTGGTGGCATTTGTTTGTTAAATGGTCTGAAATGCCAATGGCTCTGGTTTCATTGTGGCTCCAAGTCTTGCCAATAGAGCATAGCTTGAATTTGTGAGAAAGACAAGCAGTAGTTATTTGATCTTCTGTTTTTGTCAGAGGAAATAGTGCCCTTTGCTTGTGTTCTGTTGTTTTTGATAATGGAACGCAGGTTCTTGAGAAAGGAGAAAGGGGAGAAAGCTCTGAAGATGGAAAATGAAGACAAAGGAAGGAAGGATTGAGGAGAGAAGAAGAAGCCTCTGGGCAACATATTGTTTTCTGGTTGTTAATTGGGGGAATTGGGGCAAGATGACAGTGTTTTTTTTCTTCTGTTCCATTGGAAAACAACTATTTGAAGTCAAGTGCAATGCTATGGCACCATCCCCTTATTACCAAAACCTTGGACATATTATATATATAGGTTTTATGAACTTCATTTGTAATATTTACTCTGGATGTATCTTCTAAATTGATCTCCAGGGGTTTTTATTAGAGATGGAGATGTCGGTCTCTGAACTACTTTTGTTTACAAGACCTGCAAAACAAATGACATTCCCATCAGTCTCAGCTGTAATTAGCAAATGTAAGCACATTATCTCTCTAAGATGGTAAAACATTACACATGCTAAACATCAGCATCGTTGTCAGCATGCTGTCGTTAGCATTTAGCTGTGTATATGCTTTCAAAGCCACTAGTGCGACTGCAGACTCAGCCTTTCCTCTCTGCTATAAAAATGCTTTACATGATAGACTTGTATTTCAGGTTAAAGCAATGCGCAGCTCATGTTGCCTGTCAATGTCACATCTAACCCAACCTGCCCTCCTCTGTGTCCTTGTTCTCTTTCAGCCTGTAAGATTGGTTACTTCCGCGCACTGGCCACTGATGGCTCCTGTTCCAAGTGTCCGCTCCACAGTTACTCAGTCAGGGAGGGATCCACCTCCTGTGTCTGCGACAAGGGATACTTTCGCTCTGAAACAGATCCGGCATCCATGCCCTGTACCCGTAAGTACACCCACATGTTGCACAGACATACATGACATACAGCTGTATTAGCAGCGAGCCATGATGGGCTATGATATGTAAACAGCTTAATCTATCTTGCTGAGCATATTCCTGTAGATACTGTTACTTTGTAACGCAGTATTAAAAAAACCTTTAACATACACACAGTGATCGCCTTCATCTGAACATGGTCACGGATTCTCTCTCTCTCTCTCTCTCTCTCTCTCTCTCTCTCTCTCTCTCTCTCTCTCTCTCTCTCTCTCTCTCTCTCTCTCTTATCTCTCTCTCACGCAATGCCAACCTCACTTATCCCCTCACACACACAGAGAGAGATTGTCTTTCTGCGCACACGTAAAGCAGGAGGCTGCTAGTTTAATAGGTGTCTTTTGAATCCAGGTGGTACTTAGTGATCAGTCATGGTGACATAGAGCTAATAAGGGTATTAAATCGCAGCATCCCACATTTAGTTTTCAACAGTGAGATTGCAAAACAGCAGAGTAGGGTGAGAACAATGGAGAAAGACAAATAGAGATAAAATGTTTGCGGAGACACTGGGAGGTGATGAAAAAGGTGGGAAAACAAGGGCAGATGGAAAGCTGGAGATGT